>NC_079149.1:34972534-35034843 GCF_945859685.1 Eupeodes corollae
AAAATGGTGGAAAACCAAAATATTTAAGTTTAAATAAAATAAGTTGGTCAAAAGCGTAAGTGAAGTCAGTGTATATACACAGTCCATTTCATGTTCTAATGTGTATGGACATATGTTTGAGAATGTGAGAAGATTTGTTATGGTTGATCTATTTTTTACAAAACTATGTTACTGTTCGCAAATGAGATTCTTACTAAAAAATGGTAAACTTTCACAAACAACTAGTTCAAACCCTTTAGGAATGCAAGAAAGCTTTACAATAGGCCTGCATTTGATTATATCCGCCTGGTTAAAGAAAATAGAAATAAAATGGGTAGCTAAACAGTCCGTTGAGAACTAGGGCGTAGTGACTTATAACTTTCAACCATTCCTGTGTGCCAGGGAAGCCGAATGCAAACAGTTTATTTGAGAAAGCACTTTTAATGACAAGAGTTACTCTTTGAGGATTTTTTAATTTCTCGCAAGAGGCAGTACCCGTTAAAAAACTTAAGTTAACATGGGCATGGATCAAACCCGAGACCTCTGAGATGACAGTCCAACGCACTAACAATCATGCCACGGGTACTGCATCCGCCTTTTACCTTTCTTGAAAACTGGTGTTAGAAATAATTTCTTCCATATGCTGTGGAAATTTGCCGGTTCTTAGAAAAAGTTTGAAAATGAACGTAGGGGTTCAATTAAACATTTCTACACTTTTTTAATACTATCGCAAATAAAAGATCAAGAACCGAACTGTGTAGTACAGGGGTGCATAACAAAATCTAGATTGCGAAAAGAATTAAAGATTGTGAAAATAAACTTCATCAAATTTTTCAGGGCTATTTAAAAATTACTCACGGAAATTTGTTGTGAAAATTACTGATATCGACATTTTTATCTTATGAAAGGTTTTTGTAAGTGAAGTTAACTGTAAAGTCATCTGATTTCTTCTTAAAGTTTACAAGTGTTGCGTTATAAATGAACGCAACAATGTCTTTCCACATTTAATTTTAATTAATAAAAATGATGCATTTTGCATCCACTTTCCCACTTGTGTTTTGTTTACAACTTTCGGTTTGACACTTGTCATATTCCTTCTACACGAGGATGAGAGAGAGCGGGACGGCCATAGTCCTTCTGACCATGGTTCTCTCTGTCATTTTCGTGAGGAAAAAAATACCAAGTCTCGTTTCAGGTTTCAAAAGAAGGATGGTTTCCATGGAAGTGAAACCAAACCAGATGGACGGTCTGGTTGATACGTAAAGTTTCATCAGAAGTTACTCCAACTGGAGAATGGCCCACGGCCCAACCTAATTCTTAAAATTGTAAATTTTGTAATCTTTTTGGTAAAATTCTTGTCTTTTTAGAGTTAATTTTTTTTTGTTTCACGATTAATTGTAATATAATAATATTTTGAAAATAATGTAATACGGGACAAGTTTTATGGACTTATGGACGGTTAAGTTGCGGGCAACTTAACTCGGGGGGTAGAGTAACAGATTTTAAAGTATAGTTATTTTTCCCTTCCTTTCGCGCGGGTGTTTTGTCTTAAAGTTTAATTTCTTTATTTTTGGTAAATTTAAAAGGAAATAAATTGCAACAAATTGTCGCCCATAACGTGGGGCTTGTAAAAAGAAAATTGTTCCCTTTGAGTTGGAAATTTTGTGCTGTGTCGTGGTGTCTGTTTTTTTAGATAAGTTTGTGATTTCCTTGTTCTTTTATTTGCGATTGATACTGCAAATTTTTTTTCCTTTTTATACAGGATTTTTGGTGAAGATAAACTACGGAAAAACTTGTTTGACTGGGAGTGGAAGCAGCGGTGGAAATTGTGCAGTTGGTTGGAAAGGTTTTCGGTATTTTCATGAGTGAGTCTTTTTATATTTTCCTTGATAAAATTTAAAAAAAATTAATTATATTAAACGTATATATATATACATTTACTATAATCGTGATAGTCGAGATTTAAGGGTACATTTTGAAGGTGACCTTCTACCTACCTATATACATATATGTTTGTACATATGCAATTCAATTAGAATTTTTGCGCGTTAATAATTTCAAGTTTTTTGGCGGTTCTTCTCTTTTAGTGCGGTTTTGAATTTGTTTTAATTTTAATATAATTTATATTGGTGTTACCATATCAAATTTACTTGTCTTCTTCAAAATTAAATTTAAAATCATTTTCGTTGCTATTTGCCATACGGATTCTTATTTTTGGTTTTCGTAAAATTTATTTGATTTCTATCGGTGTTACCACATTAACATTTATTTCGTTTTCTTGAAATTAATTTTAAAATAATTTTTCTTTGCTGCTATATTGATTTTTTTTTATAGTTCCCCTTAAAATTTATTTGATTTTTATTGGTGTTACCATACCAACTTTTTTTTGTTTTCTTGAAATAAATTTTAATATAATTTTTTTTTCTGCTTTTATTACCATAATATTGATTTTTTTTTATACGTTTTTTTTTTTTAATTTATTTGATCTTTCTTGGTGTTACCATATTAAGTTTTATTTCGTTTTTTTAAATTAATTTTAAAAGAATTGTTTTGCTATTTTTACCATATTGATTTTATTTTGGGTTTTATTAAAATTTATTTGATCTTTTAGTGGTGTGACCATTTTAATTTTTGTTATTCTTTTAAATTAATTTCAATATAACCCTTTTTGGTGTTACCATATTACTTTTGTTGGATATCGGAAATTTTATTTGAATTTACTCTATTGGTGTTACCATATTGTTTTTTTCTAGTGCTAATTGTGTTGGTTATTGAATTTAGCTGAGGTTGAGAATTAGGGTTTTCTCCTGAAGATTTAATTTGTTTTAAACATCGATCGTTTTATTATTTTGATTGGGCATAATAGTCGTCGTGACTTTTTGTTATCAACGGTCTTAAATTAAAAAATTGTTTTTGTAGTTTTCTTTATACTTTCTTGGTCAGGATGGACATTAATAGGCTTTCTAAAGAAGAACTCGTTTATGAGTTGCGGGCTAGGGGCCTGAAGGAAGGGTCTAAGGTGGATGAGATGAGGATGACTCTCAGGGCTAGTCGTATGCTGGAACGGACTGGTTCAATTTCGTCGGATAGTCCCCACTATCCATATTCATTTGAAGAGGATTCAAAGGCGGTTAGGGCGAAGGTTTTGGAAATTAGGGATTTGCTTCCGAATGTATCGAAAAATCCGAAGTCGTCGGATTATCAGAAAGTGTTGACCAAAATTGAGTGGTCGTTGGGTAGGATTTCTAGGTCTAAGGCCGAATCTTCGGATGAGGTTAACGAGGTAGCTGATTTAAGGGGGGAAATTTTGCTTTTAATGGCGAAATTGTCCGAGGTAGAGGAGGTGATGGAACCTCCTAAAAATTTGAATAATAATAACGATAATAATAATCAATCAACAATGTCGACAGCAGATTTGGAAGCGCCAGCTGCGTCAGTCGGCCAACGAATGAGCTCTAGTGGGTTCCAAATACAGGGTGATTCACCCCGTGACCGGAACCCCGAGCGACCATATAAGTGGAACGTGCAGTTTTCTGGTGAACGGTGTGGTTCATCAGTGAACTCGTTTATCGAAAGAATCGAAGAATTGAGGGAGGCTCGCGGTGTTTCGGAAGAAGCAATTTACAGGTCAGCGGTGGATTTGTTTACTGGGAAGGCGCTCCTCTGGTTTAGGGCGATTAGGGACACGGCTTCAACATGGAAAGAGTTGGTTAGGGAATTGAAGTTGGAGTTTTTGCCCTCCAACTATGATGATCTCTTGTTGGATGAGGTCAGGCGTCGAACCCAGGGTAAGGAAGAGTCAATAGGCATGTACGTTGCGCTCATGCAGACTCTTTTCAAACGTTTTTCGGAGCCTCTGAGTGAGAATAGGAAGTTGGCTATTCTCATGAAGAATATCGCTCCATTTTACCAGACACAGCTAGGTTTAGCTGACATTAAGTCAGTCAACGATTTGGTGGCCTTGGGCAGAAGGCTGGAAACCATTAGGGCAAATGTCGAGTCGTTCGTTCCTCCACCCTCTTATCGCAACAGGTCGGCTTTGGAGCCGGATGTTGCTTATATCGCCTCGGTATCGGATACTCGAGTTGCGGTTAATCCTGATCCCCCTCCGAATAGAAACAATCGTTGTTTTAAGTGTAACCGGGAAGGCCATTTCGCTAATTCCTGTTCCGCTCCTAGGCGCTGTTTTGGTTGTGGTACTGTAGGGACCACAAGGCAAAATTGTAGACGCTGCTCGTCGGGAAACGGGCAACGGACTCTTGGGCCAGCAGGACAAGAGCGCCGGCGTCAGAGTTAGGAAGGTTGCCTGCTGGCGACCAGTTGGCTTCCAAAGTTAGGTTAGGTTTCACGTTAGATTCAAGCGGTACAGATAGACGTCCGTTTTTAGGAGTTAATATTTATGGTTTTAGGTTTTTAGGATTACTAGATTCTGGAGCATCGCGAACGATTATTTGTAGGGACGCATGGCATGTTTTAAAAGATTTAGGATTACAATTAGATAGTTCAAATATTAGGGAAGTTCATTTAGCAGATGGTGTAGGTATAGGAGTTTTAGGAATAGTTAAAATACCCATTGTTGTAGAGAGTAGGTCAATTTTGATTGAATGCTTAGTCATTCCCAACCTACCGCATGCTTTGATTTTGGGTGCCGATTTTTGGGCATTATCGGGTATAGTCCCGGATTTACGTTCAAACATGTGGAGTTTTTCGAACCAGGAGATAGTGGCTTCGATAGATACTACGTCTATCACAGAGGAGTCTGAATTAGACGAGGATCAGAAAGGGAAACTTAAACATTTAGTCGAGAATGCTTTCAAGAATATGCCAGAGGGATTAGGGGTAACAACAATGGTAGAACATGTCATTAAAACTTCATCTGAGCCGATTAAACAAAGGTATTATCCGGTTTCACCGGCAATGCAGGAACATATAGATAAATCACTTCAGGAGATGTTGGAAGAGGACGTCATTGAGAAATCAAATAGTCCATGGGCTTCCCCAATTGTTCTCATTAGGAAAAAGGATGATAGTTTTAGGTTTTGTGTCGACTTTAGGAAGGTTAACCAGGTGACAGAAAGGGATGCGTATCCGTTGCCGATAATTTCGGCTATTTTAGACAAACTTAGGAATGCCAAATTTTTAACATCATTGGACATTAAGTCCGCTTACTGGCAGATTCCAATGGCAATGGAATCGCGGAAATACACTGCCTTTACGGTACCTGGTAGGGGTCTTTTTCAATTCAAAAGAATGCCTTTTGGATTACACAATGCGCCTGCAACATGGCAGCGTTTTATCGATAGTGTGTTAGGGCCTGAGTTGGAGCCATTCGTTTTCGTGTATCTGGATGATATCATTATCGTCACAGGTACATTTGAAAAACATTTAGAGATTTTAGGTGAGGTTCTTAGGAGATTACGAGAGGCGGGGCTGAAAGTAGGCCGCGACAAATGTAATTTTTGTAGACCTTCTCTTAAATTCTTAGGTTATGTAGTCGACAAAAACGGGTTACACGTAGACCCCGAAAAAGTTGATGGTATGATCAAAATACCAGCACCTAAAAATGTAAAACAAGTTAGGAGTTTCATAGGGACAGTTTCATGGTACAGACGCTTCGTACCGAATTTCGCAACACTAGTTAGGCCTTTAACAGATTTGTTGAAAAAGAGTAGGAAATTCGTTTGGTCACAGGAATGTGAAGATAGTTTTCGTCAAGCAAAGGAATGCTTAATCACGGCTCCAATTTTGACATGTCCAGATTTCAAGCTTCCATTTGTCGTTCAGACAGATGCATCCGACTACGGCATCGGGGCCGTACTCACCCAAACATTTGAAGAGGGGGAAAAAGTAATTTGTTACTTAAGTAGGTCACTCAATAGAAGTGAAAGAAATTATTCCACTACGGAAAAGGAATGTTTGGCAGTTTTATGGGCGGTCGAGAAGTTACGACCTTATATCGAAGGAGTTCGGTTTACGGTCGTAACGGATCACTATTCTTTGATTTGGTTGAGCAATCTCAAAGATCCACAAGGTAGACTTGCACGTTGGGCAGTTCGGCTCCAACAGTTTGATTTTGAAATCATTCATAGGAAAGGGAAAGAACATGTTGTACCAGACATGTTATCTCGAGGAGTTCCAGAGTTAGCTGGGATTTCAGATGAGGATAAGGACCCTTGGGTGGCTAAGATGGTTTCGTCAGTTGAGTCTAATCCGTTAGCTTTTCCGAATTGGAGAGTAGACAATGGCAGGTTATACAAATTTGTAAAGTCAAATCATGTGATCGTGCACGACAATAACGAAGAGTGGAAGTTAGTAGTCGGAAAGAAAGATAGGTTAGGAGTGTTGAAAGAGTGTCACGATAGTCCACTAGCAGGGCACATGGGGGTTAGAAAAACGTTCGCGAGAGTAGGAGCTAAATATTATTGGCCTAAGATGAGAGTAGACGTCACCAAATACGTTAGGAAATGTAGTATATGCCAACAAGTGAAACCGATCAATGACAAGCCAGCCGGTCTTATGACTGAGAGAGTAGGAGCATCATCTCCTTGGGAGATGATTAGCGTAGATTTAGTAGGGCCCTTACCTAAGTCCAACAGAGGATTTATGTATATCTTAACAGTAGTAGATTATCTTACCAAATTTCCCTTATTGTTTCCACTTAGGACAGCCACCGCAAAGGCGGTATGTAAAGAGTTAGAAGATAATGTTTTCCTGTTATTTGGAGTTCCTAAAATTGTCATTTGTGACAATGGTCCGCAGTTCAAGAGTAGGGAGTTGAGGACACTTTGTGAAGGTTATTCGTCGAAAATTAGGTTTACTCCGCATTACCATCCACAGGCTAATCCTGCCGAAAGGATTAACCAAATTATCAAAACAACATTAAGAGCGTATGTTTCAGAGAATCACCGAGTCTGGGATTCTCAGTTAGCTAAGGTAGCTTGTGCTATACGCACTTCCCAACATGAAGTTCTAGGTGTTAGTCCGTACTATGCGAACTTTGGGAAAGAGATGTCAACGAGTGGGAATTACGAAGGTATTAGGAGTGAGAGTATTGAAGGGAATAGGAGAGTCGAAGGAGGAACCATTGAAGAACGGTTCAAGAAACTGAGAAAAGAGATAGCTGCAAAATTAAAAGTAGCGGTTAAGAAATCCGCCGAGACATACAATCTCAGGAGGAGAGATACTCAATATCTCCCGAATGACCTCGTATGGCGAAGAAATTTTGTGTTGTCCGATGCTGCAAATTACTACGCAGCTAAATTGGCACCAAAATTTGTCGGCCCTTTTAAAATATCTAGAAAGTTATCTCCCTGGACTTATGTTCTGGTAGATGACACCGGTAAAGATCGTGGCACTTGGCACATTAAAGATCTGAAGCCGTTTACGTCGTTGTTGGAGAATGAATGAATATTGGAAGTCCCTTTGTAAGTAGTCTTTCCATCTCGTGATGTTTAAACGAAGAGTTTTTTTTGTAATCTTGTTTGTGTTATGAACAAACACCTTTTCAAGGAAGAAAGGGTGGGATTTGTTGCGTTATAAATGAACGCAACAATGTCTTTCCACATTTAATTTTAATTAATAAAAATGATGCATTTTGCATCCACTTTCCCACTTGTGTTTTGTTTACAACTTTCGGTTTGACACTTGTCATATTCCTTCTACACGAGGATGAGAGAGAGCGGGACGGCCATAGTCCTTCTGACCATGGTTCTCTCTGTCATTTTCGTGAGGAAAAAAATACCAAGTCTCGTTTCAGGTTTCAAAAGAAGGATGGTTTCCATGGAAGTGAAACCAAACCAGATGGACGGTCTGGTTGATACGTAAAGTTTCATCAGAAGTTACTCCAACTGGAGAATGGCCCACGGCCCAACCTAATTCTTAAAATTGTAAATTTTGTAATCTTTTTGGTAAAATTCTTGTCTTTTTAGAGTTAATTTTTTTTTGTTTCACGATTAATTGTAATATAATAATATTTTGAAAATAATGTAATACGGGACAAGTTTTATGGACTTATGGACGGTTAAGTTGCGGGCAACTTAACTCGGGGGTAGAGTAACAGATTTTAAAGTATAGTTATTTTTCCCTTCCTTTCGCGCGGGTGTTTTGTCTTAAAGTTTAATTTCTTTATTTTTGGTAAATTTAAAAGGAAATAAATTGCAACACAAGTTTATTGTTTAGGATTTTCTTTTAAACAGGTCCTTATATCAGTGAAAAATTATAAAGAAAAGACTTAAAATCGTTAAAGGGTTCAACATAAAAAGAGAAGTTGATGGGAGACAGAGTTTTGAGGTAAGTTTTTCATTCCTCATTTCTTTTGTTACGTAGTAAACGCATTTCTTTTGTGTACTAAGGGTGCCTTTAGTTTCTATTTCTTAATTTCTTAAAAGGTTAAAAAATGCTAATTTGACAGCAATTTCAGAAATGCTTAAATCTTCAGACAACTGCTGGAAATTAGCTGTTCTGAAATCAAAATCATATGAGCAATCAAAGGAATTACTTAGTTAAGTAAAACGATTACTAAATCCCGAAAAAATGTCCAAGGGGGGGAGGGATTGATATTTATCAATATAAGTAATTATTGATCTAGATTCTAGAACAAGAGTGTTAACAGCGTCAGGAGAAAATACTAAATCGGGAATTCGATTTTTTGAGTTTTTAATGCAGCTTGTTTGCTTTAAGTCATTAAGAAGGATTTTATCGAGAAAGGATAGTTCCAATTGTGAAGAAGAAAAAGAGGCTTCAATGCAGGATTCGTCTTCAGATGGTATCCAGTCAATTAGAATTAAAATATTAGTGTCAGAGTTGCACAAATTGATAAGAAAGTATAATGCTAAGAAGAGTTCGTTAAAAACAGACTCCAAGCTTTTATTACGATATCTTTACACAGACTAGTTCAATTGATAGTTCAAATGGAAAAAATACAGAAAATGAAAAATGTGTATTTTTTACCCCTACGAAAACACCTCCACCTAAATCCTTAGCATTACCAACATGACGATCATTTCTGTAAACTTCGAACTTTCTACTGAAAAGTTCTGTGTCGGAAAAGTTTGAATTAAGTCAAGTTTCTGTCAAAGCGAATACGTCGTGTAGAAATGATTGGGAGTTAAGAAAAATGTCAGCAGTCCTAATTCGAAGTCCCCTTACGTTTTAGTAGAAGAGAGCAAGCCTGGAAAGTTTTTTGACTTCGTTTTCTAAAAAACACCTTGTTTTTGACTTTTGGATAAATTCTTTGACAATAGTCTCTGTGGTCAGGTTTGTAAGATTATAGTAGGATATTGCTAGCATTTTGAAATATAAATTTCAAGTTGAGACCTTTTCTTATTAGAGAATTAAAAAAACATTACTGAATTTGGCAAACAGATTATTGCTCCAATTTATATATTTTACTTAAATCGATTTTTATCACATACATAAAGGATTCGAAGTTGTAGACAATAAAGCAAATTATAAGCTTTTGGAAGTTCAAATAATTAGTTTAGGGGTTTAATATCACCAACTTTTGTCATATTAAGTCCTATTTGGAAAAAATCTAAATCAAAACTAAAAGTAACATTAGTCTGAGTTTGTTCTAAAAGTAAAGTGTTTTCTAACCCATTCTTTAAAACATGGTTTTTTGATCTTGTTTAACTCATTCTTCAATGCTGTCTATAAATCTTCTTTCGCACTCGTGCAGTTACAAAAGTTCTGAGAGACTTTGGCTTGCGCGGATAGTATCAACGCAGCCATAACCACTGCGTAAGCTCATCTCTCCTATTCTATTTTTGAGTGCATAGCATATGTCCGGCCTGTGCTTAAAAAAGGGAATTCTCCTCTTCTTCATCTTTCATCCAATTACACACAGGGCCCTTCTTTTTAAGGTCTTGGAAACGCTGATCAATTATCAACTTTTTCGGAGAACAAAACATTTTATATGTCCAGCAGAATTAATTTTGTAGCAATATTACCTCCTGTGATTCGATAGTTCATCCAATCGAATAGTTTAGCAAACGTCAACAACTTTTGGAGAGAGTCAGGTTATTGCACTTGATAGTTAAAAAGAATGTTGTAAAGTTTAACATCGCATGATCTTGGTGGTCAGTTTATAACATTGCAACAAGAAATTACGCTGCCAGAAAATGCCTCGCGCAATAGAATCATATTCGCTCCAGTTTTTTGATAAGTGGCAACGTCTTTTAAAAACCACAAACATTAGGTTATCTTAAGACCATAACGCTTCGAATTGAACAGTCGGTTTCGAAGAAATAAGATCCCATAACACATCCGTACCAAAAAGCGTACGAAACATTGACTTTTTGTGGATGTTATGGCCATTCTTTAATTGCTTGAGAATTTTCAGAACCCAAAATATGACAATTTTGACCGACTGCCGAGTGAGAAATGTGCTTCATAGATGAAGAGAATTTACTTCGAAAAATCGCAGTCCCCGTCTGTTGTTTATGCACCAATTTGACGTGACTACGACTTTTTTAGGTGTAGATCCAAATGCAAAATACGCCATTATGTGCCTTAAGACAGTTTTAATTCCTGGGAACACAACACTTTTACTAATAGCAGTGATATTTTTAGTGGTACGAGCGAAACGATGATGCATAGGCCTTAAAATATCGGTAACCAATCCAATATCTTCAAATTTCTCAACACAATGTTGCCAATTGCTTGCATATTTGGACAATTGTGTAAACCTTAATCTCTTCTTAAAGCACGGTATGTAGCTTTGGCAGAATCAAAATGTTTGTAGAAGGTTTTTAACAAATGTTGATACCGTAAATGTCAGACTTTCAACTAAAAAAAAAAATCGATATAACAACTTGGTTTTACAGAAGTCGAATTCGACTCTTTTACTTTTGAAATCGCAAAATGAAGAGCCCATTATATTCCATGAACAATCCCTAAATCTTTGATTATTATTTTAGTTCATAGTAACTCTTTTTGGAGCTTATTTCATTAATGTTATGTGCGGATGTAAAGATTGTTTCAAACTTTAAAATATTGTTACTATTTTGTTTCATTAATGACGAAATTTTCTACATTTTATAACAAGTAAAAAGCTAGTTGCTGAACCCTTACATAAAGAAGACTGAAGCACTTCAGAACTTAAGGTCTTCTTGTTATTCGAGCCTACATAATTAACAAACTCATCTGCCATTATATTCTATTGATAAGTGATAAGTTAGGCATAAGCTCAATTTAAAAGGATTTTATTATTCTTCCCCTACCACCACCCCATCAAAAAATCAAACCCAATTTATCTTGTTCAACCCCAAAATAAACGAAGGAAAAAACGTTAATACCGACAAGCAATGTAATTTATGTATTACCTCGATTTGGTCCTCTTCATTAGGCACCCAGATTTCATCTTCAAAACGCATCTTCCCAAGGATAGAACGATGAAAACACAAAATTACCATAATCCTGTCTGACAAACTGTTCCAAAAGACTATAAAAAGAAAAACAAACTGAAAAAAATCTTGTAGCCAAAAAAAGGAAAATCCCTTCACCCGAGACATACAAGACGCACCTGCAAAAACAGCCCACCTTATATGAATTATTCACCCAATCCCCTCTGTTCGTTCCACTTTTAACATTTTTCGTTTATACAAGAAAAAATCCAAAGACTAAAACAGAAAAATTGCTTTAGAAAAAGAAACGACCATTTCCTGGAGATAATGCAGACCCTGGCGCAGATCACAGTGACAGGACAAGAATTATCTGCAAAAGACGAACAACGAACACACTATCATGACAGAGATTCAAATTGGAATAGATATGCCAAAGAGGAGCAAACAGAAATGAGGAAAAATAAAACAGGACGAAAAACATACACTCCATACCTATGTACATAAATAATACATAGAAGAAAAAAATCACAAGGACCAAGGACCAAAAATAAAAAAATAAAAATAGTGAAAATAAAATGGAAAAATTGTGATCATTTATCAAAGGACAATGTCATAATGCTACTTTCATTCCATCTCTCTCCCTCTCTCCCACTCACTCACTAAACTTTATAGTTATGCCACCAGAGTCCTGCTTTGAAACACACAACGACAACGATGAGAACGAAATTTGCATTCCTGGTTTTCGAGGACGACGATGAGGACGAAAAAGACGACAATGACGACACCAAGACCAAGTAAGGGAATCCGTATATGCAAGTCTTGTAAAAGTAAACTCTTGAAAATGAAGGAAAATCCAAGCATAGAATTTATAGAAAAATATGCCTCAAAGTGTCAGCTAACTTCTTTTTTTTATCCCCACTCATACAAGAAGAAAAAGGACACATAAATTGGTTTGAGTCCATTTTAAATTAAATTCACGACCAAAATATGATTACTACAACAAAACAATAGATTCAAATATCTTGCAGTTCGTTTGTTGGGCCTTTAATGGAGGAATTTAAGCATTTCCTTGACAGGAAATCAATAAGATGTCTAAAGCTATCATCCGTCCTTCCTCGTGTCTTCCCCTCCTCATCCTTCTCTTCGCCCACCTGTATTGTGTTGTATTACTATACGGCTGGCATCAATCAGGATGATATTTCTAGAAGCGATTAGCGATGCAAATTAAATGGCCTTGTGCGTTTAAGCGTCCTTCGTCGTCGTCGTCCTTATTTTGACTGTATATAGATTAATTAATGATTCAAAATTAATCCCTAACAAACACAGGGTTTTAAGGCTTTTTGATGAGGGTGGACAATTTATAAGAGGTTTATTGTGAACTCTGTGAATGAACAGTACCTATACAACATAGGTGCAATTTTATACATCTATCTATAGACCATAACTCAAAACGAGGGTATTAAATCGAGAGATTAAATAACGGTGTAAGTCTATATACAACATAGTCATAGATAAATAAGGCGGAAGTTGATGGTATTTGTTTTTTGAAATTCGGTTGAATCAGAAATCATCACAGAGCCATTTCTAGGAACAATTATATTTTGAGTGAGAGCGGGAGGCACAAGAGAGGGATTACAAATTTCAAAGGGTTAAGTGGTATCAGTGCAAATGGTAAAATAAAAACAAAGGGCACAGGTCAAAACTTTTCGCTGATTACCTCTAATGGTTACTTTTAAGTACAAATTTTGAAAATAATGATTTATTCAAAGTTTTCTTTTCTACCCAATTTAAGTTTTGAATGTTTAAACTTCATAAAATTACTGCGAAATAAGTGAGAAGTGAAGAGGAATTTCTTTTGATCATCGCAAGGGATGCAAGTGTGGTGAGATAGTATAACTCATTGTTTATTAGAATTTTGAAATAAGACCTTTTAAGTCTAAATCTTTATAGAAGATATCTACTAACGCCTTTTTTTGATGTCTTCATAGGAAATGCGACTGCTGTTGGGAGAAACCATGTGCAATTATTGTCAATGAACACAACAAAGAAAAATGGATTGCAAAAGTTGGAAAGGGAATACAGAGAATCTGGTAAGACACCTATTTATTTATTGTAGATTAAGGTACAAAAGTCTTACATCTAACTTACATCTTAAGAGTCTTAGAACTCAACATTTCGTTCTTTTTAGCTTTAATACATTTGTATACAATTCAAATTAGATGAACTTATATTATATTAAATTAATGGAAATTTCTACAAAGCCTGCAACAACTATATTCGACGGACTAAATTTTTACATGACCAAACATTACGGCAAAAAATACTGCAATGTCCCAAAGGCAGTAAAAACTTTTGGTCATTCGAAAAAAATATGAGGAATTCTTCGTCTTCCTCGGTTCCTACGCTCGTTGTGAATGACACTCCAATTGTTAGCTCTTTAGAGAAAGCTAATCCCTTTGATAGGCAGTTCTCCGCCATTTTAACGCTGCAAGTAAGTGTTATGGCTCCGCCTGTACTTGAGCGAGTTAATGATTCTATGGGGCAAATCTTTGTTGCACTCGTACTGTAGTGAGGTGTTCTTCATCGATGGCAAAACCACTGCGTAAGCTTTTTCATCTGTCCTACTTCTCAGGTCTCGTTCCGAGCGGATGGAAATCCGCATTTGTGCAGCCTATTCCCAAAAAAGGCGGATCTTCCTCAACGCCTTATTTCCGACCGATTGCACTTACGTCCCTTCTTTCCAAGGTCATGGAAACGCTGATTAATTATCAGCTCAAGAAATACCTCGAAGATAGAAAGCTTCTTAATGACGGACAGTACGACTTTCGTAGCAATAGGTTCACTGGTGATCTCTTGGTTCATCTCACCGAACAGTGGAACAAATCTTTACATATAGTTTTGGAGAAAGTAAGATAATTGCACTTGATATTTCAAAAGCATTTGATAAGGTTTGGCATCAGGCTCTCTTATCGAAAATGCGTGCTTTTGGTTTTCGTGAATCCCTCCTTCATTGGATTAGTAATAACCTTATGAATCGTTCAATACAAGTGGTATTGGATGGATTCAAGTCTAAAAACCACAAAATAAATGCTGGTGCATTACTCTGTTTTACCTCCATAACTCTGATCTCTTGTCTGCAACTTCTAATCCAACACATTGTTTCGCTGACGATAGTACTCTTAGCTTTTCATATTCGTTTTCAGATTCACATCCCTCTTCTTCGGATGTGGAACGGCAACGACAAAATATGATAAGCTCATTAAATTCCGACCTAAACAGCATTATACAATGGGGAATAAGAATCCGGGTGGAATTTAATGCTTCGAAAACGCAATGCTGTCTTGTATCGTTAAAGCGAAATATACCCCCCTTGCCATTATCCATAAATGGCACTTGCATCGAGGAAACTGAACATCTCGATATTCTCACCAACCACCTTTTGTGGAATGATCACATACGCGATGTCGCCAAAAATGCAGCAAGATAATTGGGTTTTCTAAGGCGATGAAAGAAGTTTTTCTCCCCCTCTGATCTGGCTGTTATTTTCAAGACTTATATATCTCCAAAGCTTGAGTATAACTCCCATATCTAGGCTGGTGCTCCTGCAACTTACTTAAGCCTCTTCGATAGTATTGAATGTAGAGCATTTAGATTGATTGGTTATATTACCATCATAAGCTCATTTACGTCACTTGAACATCGTCGAAATATTTCTTGTCTCACCCTCTTTTACCGTTATTTTATTGGTTTATGCTCTAGAGAAATAGCCAGCTGCATTCCTCCCTTTAAACAGTTCAATCGTAATACTCGCGCTTCTAGGAATGCCCACCAATATACCTTCAAGCCCAACTTCGGTCGTACTCACAAGAACAGAGATTCGTTCTTTAGCCGTACTATGCGAATGTGGAATGCCTTGCCACACTCTGTCTTGCCCGGCTATTGCAATATTCAGGAATTCAAAACCAATGTGCACCGGCATCTCCTTTCAACCCCTCTCTCCCTTTCATAGTGCTCACACTGTGTCTACATAATAAGGGTAGTATATCCCTTTGTGTGCGCGCTTATTATAATATAGGGGTCTTGGGTTCAATCCCTGCCTGTGCCACCTTAATTTAAAAAAATAATTTTTGCGGATACTGCCTCTTGCGAGGAATTGACAAATCCTTCAAGAGTAATTCTTGTCATGAAAAAATGCTTTCTCAAAGTAACTGTTCGGATTCGGCCTAAAAATGTAGGTCCCTTCCTTTCCTGAAAACAAAACTGCACTATAAAAAAATAAAACAATCTCAACTTGACAGCAAAACTTTCCTTACCTTGCAGAGGTCTACACCTTTACTTAATTACTCGCTTATTTCCTCAGACCTGTTAAGTCAGTTGAGAGCCCCTTAAAGGGCATAAGGCCTCTACTATGCCTACGCGCAATCGTGTACGCTTTCCGGAGATGTGTTTCAGTTCCTCCAACTTTTTCCTAGTGACGTTGATACCGCTCTTCCTTCTTGTGTGAGGGGATTAAACTGCATTGCTTGGCCTGCAATGCAGTCGTTGCCTATGCGAAACGTATGTCCAATCCATTGCCACTTGCCCCTTCGTATTATAGAGTCTATAGGTTCCTGGCCTGTCCTTCTATGAAGAACCACATTTGATATACGGTTTGCCCAGAAAATCCTTAGAATGTTACCAAGGTATGTTTTCACGAAGATTTTTAGCTTTCTTGTAATGGCTGAAGTCACTTTCCAAGTGTTGCACCCGTAAAGAAGCACAGATTCTACATTTGTGCGAAACAGTAGTAGCTTTGTTCTGTGATAGAGTAATTTCTACAAATTTTCGACAACATACCAAACGTCTTGACGTCTTGTTCGGTTCCGCCTTCGATGGAGACGACTTTTTACACCGGTTGCGAGGAAATATTTGTTTGAGTGGATGCACGGTCTTAAATCTCCTTTTCATATTAAATGATGACTGCTCATCCGGCCTCGATGGTATTCCCCAGTTAGTGTTAAAAAAACTGTAAAACTACTTAAAATTTTCCAGTGCATGGAAGAAGTCATTACTTCCGCCGAAATCTAAAAAAGGCGACAATACCATTGCAAGACTTAATTGCATTCATAAACTTTTTAACCTAATTCTTGTAACACTGTTGCATTTTTAAGTAAAATTACTATTTGCGAGCAACAACGTGGATTCGCGAGAAAAAGATCAACCACCAACAATATTGTCACATTCTTCAACAAGTTTTATTTTTCGCAGCAAAATTCTGTTGCATCTTCACTTTTTAGGTCTTCAAATACTGTTCCATTGTTCAAATGTGATAAAAATATTAGTTTAAGGCATGTATTTATTAAAAGTTTTATTTTTTTAAGGCTATTGAAGGCATTTCCCTTAAAACCGAAGCAATTATTAGATTGGGCCCTGGACATAACATTTTGTAACATATGTTTCAAACGTAATATTGCAATAAGTCAAACATTTTAAGAGAGTGAAGCATTCTTCATTTTTGTCGCTTAAATGGTACTTTATGTCACTCTTCGTTTTGTCACCTTTCAGTTTGCAATAGCATTACTTAAAAAATTCATAAAGTTACGGTCGAGAAAATATTCGATTAAGTTTTTTTCTGTGACTATTAGATTCTCCTGTGATGTATAACATTACTCCAAGTTAGATTTCACCTATGCTTGGTGCTGTGCCACAGAGACATAACGGGAAATTGTAGAACCGATGAACTCGCTAAAAATTGAACCGTCATGCCTATTTCACCTGAAATGGAGAAGATAGGTATACCGATAGCTACATGTGAACTTATGCTAAAAGAAACAGCTTTTGCGATAGCAAACTTTAGCAGTCACAAAACTCATATGGCCTTCACTGGACCTAAAGCGCTCTAAAGACTTGTTATCTCCAAGCAGACTTCATATTACCCCCTAATAGGTGTCCTTACGGGACATGTCTTACAGGCAGACACGCCATACGACTTGGTGTAGCTTCAATTGACTTCTGCAGGAGCTGTATGGACGAGGAAGAAGGGGAGCTAAAAGGATATCAAATACCTTCTTCGCTTTATAAAAAAGCTCAAAATGGTTCGACTACTAAAAGTAATTCCCCAGATTCATGTGGTATCAAAATAAGCCTTTTCTTTTGGCCTAAGTGTGTGGATTCTGAATTCGCAGCCACTTTAACCTAACTTAACCTAGGTTTATAAAAAATATCCAAGTTACAAAATTTCGATATCATAGAATTAATGTGTCAACGCATTTGTCTCTGATGTAATTATTGAATTCATTTGTTTTGGAAACCAGATTAACACAAAGGGGACAGTAATGAATAGTTTGACGATTTAATTGCATCGTCATTGCTTTAAGCATCAAATAATGAGATGACGCGACCAACGACAACATTACACGGGGTAAGTTACATATATAAATACCCCCTTAATATGTTACCTATATATGTACTATATAGAAGTATGTACCATCAATATTGCCCTAAACCCTTCAATACCTTAACTATATAAAGCCGCTGTTATTTCAACCAGAGTGCATTGACGTTAGTGTTGGGAGATTGAGAGTTAATTACCTATGTGTATAGTGAATGTCCTTAAGGACTTCAACACACACAATACCTTACCTACTCATTCCCATTCTGCATCTCTCTCTTTCTCTATCAATACACAAAGCATGCAATTATTTTTGCTTCACCAGCAAATGTATAATTGGCCATAATTATTAAAGGAACTGCTTAAGGTGCAAATAATATCCTCACCGACCATGGATGGATTAAGACTTTATGCCATGCTGACAGTCTGTGGTCTTGACAATAATGCGAGGGTGGATTATTTTCTTCCTCCGTCGTCTTCGTCGTCGCGTCGTCGGTCGTCCTTATGCCGCTTATTCTGTTATCCTGTTAATCCTTTGTTCACGTTTGGCGATTATGAATTTGATCGGAGAAAATATAATTCCCCTCCTACTACCCTTCAAACAACCCACCACCATCTTCATCATATTGCTCCCTTTTGATAAAAGATTGTTGGAAGAATATAAATGATGGTGGCACTACGATATACAGAGAGAGCAAGAGAGACTTATAGGGAGAGGTGTGTTAAGGATTGTAGATGGATGATGATGATGTGGTGCGATGCCATTCAACTTTTATCTGATCCTTGTTCGATGTGATTTTTTTTTTTTTTGAAAATGTATGAAGGAATACCTATGCTTTATTTTTGTGAGTCCTTTTTTTATATATACATTTTTCTTGAATTGAAATTGCATAAAAGGCGGAAAATATGCGCGCAAAGGCAAACTAAACTAAGCAAACAAATAAATTGCATTAGTTGAGCATGAATAAATTTCTTATTCTTTGATTGAAATTTTCTTCTCTTCTTTATTTTTTTCTTTGTTGTATTATGTCCTTACGTTTTTCTGACGGATAAAAGGGAGGAAAAACCTCCGATTCTCTGCTAGACTAATCGGTTTTCTAAATCAATAAAATCAATGGTAAACATTCAAAATATATTCAAAGGATAATAAACCACCAGGAAGAATAAGGAAAACTAGTTTGAAAAACTTTTTTTGTGTGTATTTTGAAATTTGTTTGAATTGGAAAATATTGCAAAATTGCAATTGCAATTGCAATAACATGAAAACAGGATGAAATTTAGAAAAACAAAATATTTAAATTTCAAAACTAGATTAGAAATTTTTTCAAACACAAACAAAATTCGAGGATTTTCAAATCTTTACACATGCTTGACTTTTCAATATGATCGTTTATTTTGTTATTAAGAGAAAACGGATATTTTGTAATGAGACAAGTAACCAGATCGCCATTAAGACAACGGTTTCAGTACTACGTATACACTTTTCATGAAGTCTTTGGCCTATGTCCCCGATAACCTTACGAAAGTTAAGTTCTTGAATCGATTGTGGATCATTGAGATATATCTTTTGTTTTATGTGACCTTAATTGAAAAATTCCAAAGGTGTAGGTTCTTGCAGTGTTCGCCGTGACATGCGTAACTATATCAACGCATTGGCGCAAGAAGCAGAAGATGCTGCAAACGAGTACGACATCAGGACCATTTACAGAATAACCAAAAAGCAGAACGATGCACACAGCTCAAAGCAACACCTGGTGAAAAAAGTAGATGGTATTGCGGTTGATGAGCAAGTCAGAAGGTGGAAAGAACACTTTCACTCGGTTTTAAACCGATGGTTTGCAAACAACGTAAAGGCGATACCTTCTGAAGCGCCTGAAGAAACTAATCGCCAAATCCGCAGCGCACCTCCCAGTAAAAATAAGATTGTTGACGCAATTAAAGCACTTAAGAACAACAAAGCGGTAGGACTTGATGGAATTCCCGCAGAGCTTTTACAAGCAGCGCCAAGGGCATCAAGCGAACTGCTTCATCCGCTCATAAAAGAAGCCTGGAACACCGAAAGCTTCCCTGATGAGTGGAAGAAGGGCATTATAGTCAAGCTCAAACAAATAGCAGATCTAACAAAATGATAAAACTGGAGAGGAAATTGCCTTCTACCTGCCGTTGCCAAAATAGTAACAAAAGTCATATTGGAACGCATCAGAAAACACTTTGAGGCCACACTCCTCCTGTATTGATCATATTAACACCCTGCGGATCATTATTGAACAGTGCGTTGAATATCGATCACCACTACACCTGCTGTTCATCGACTCCGAGAAGGCCTTTGATGGCGTTAACAGGGGGTATATGTGGTTAGATTTACGTAGCGGAGTCAGACAGGTTGTATTCTGTCGCGAAAGCGTTACAGATATCGAAAGTTTTTTGATTTTCTGAAATAAAAATTATAAAAGCAAACAAAGTAATTACTGTTTTCAGTAAGGTGGTTACTTTAGTCAAGAAAAATTAATCAACAGTTTTTAAGCCTAATCTAGATTCTAGAGCTAGTGTACTTAGAACGTAGATTTTGAAAAGGAATAAAACAAACTGTGTGTGAGGCGTTAGCAAAATTAATTGCTCCGATTTGTCGAATTGATTGTTTTGACATTTCTCGACGTTTTAGGTTCCTAGAGTCTTAATAAAAGATTTTTAGAGAGATGTCAGTGCATGCGTACGTATGTACGTTTGTACGTCTGCATGTTCGCGAAGCTGTTTTCGTCTTCCATAGCTCAAGAACCAGTAGAAATATCGACTTCAAATAAAAATGTTGTCATAAAGATCTTAATGCAGAAAGGACACTCAAAAGCCTTTGTTGAGTTTTTTTTACCATAGCAATTTAAAAAAAGTTGAAAATTTCGGTTAACTCAAAATATCTCAAGAGCCAATAATCCTCGCGACTTGAATTAAATATTATAATATACATATATCGCAACGTTATACTTAACAAATATATTTTTGGATAAAAAACAATTAACAGTTTCTTTTTATAAATCAACGAAGAATAACGTTTTTGACATCTGGTAAAATTTTGGAAAAAATCGATTTTGTTTTTTTTTTTTGACAAGAAGAAATTTTCAAAAGACATTTGGCAGTATTCGACACCAAGTAGTGTGAGACTCTTAATCACAAAAACCACCTCTTCATCAGGACCAATCTTGAAGGATCGACTTCCGATTTTTCTTTCTTAATTATGTACAATCACTTTGGGGGAAGTTTAAACTTTTAATACTTTCCCATGTTTTTTTTAGACCATAAGCTCATGACGCTTGCTTCTTCTTAATCTCCGAACATGGTTTCTTATATTCAAGACGGACTCCATTTCAGAATTAGAATGACTCTGCAGTCTTTGGTTGTGCGATACAGCGTATTTTTTAACAACTTCTGTAACCATTTCTATTTGTAAGTCACGATGTAGATAGGTATTTCTTTGTACCAAGGTGCGTTAACTATTCCACGAAGGGCTTTGTTTAGGAATTTTTGGATGATTTCGGTATTTTTTTTTCTTTGTACAGTCCCATAATTGGATTCCATAGGTCCAAACAGGCTTTAATACTTGATTATACAGCATTATTTTGTTTTGGATTGATAAATCAGAGTTGTTACCAAGTAACCAGTACATTTTTCTATATTTCAAGTTAAGTCCTTCTCTAATCTTTTTGATATGCTCTTTCCACTTTAGCTTTGCATCCAAAGTCACTCCAAGGTATTTGGCCGTATTGGCGTAAGGTACACAGCTTGATAATTAATGATTATTGGAATATTGTTTATCTTTTTATTTGTAAAGTTTATATGTGAAAATTTTGTTTCATTGAGTTTGATACGCCATTTTTCGATCCAAGCTTCCACTGTGTCGACGGCATTTTGTAGATTTACTGCTGCCTTAGAGAAATATTTGTCGGGTACTAAAATTGTGGTATCACCTGCAAAAGTAGCGATTATGGTGAAATTAGCAACGGGAATATCCTTGTGTATATTAAATACAGGATAGGACCTATGACACTTCCTTGTGGTACACCGGCTTCTATTTTCTTCAATTCCGAGTATTCTTGATCGTATCATACTCTAAACAATCGGTCTGAGATGTACAGTTGTAATATTTCAAAGTTCCGCCTGGGAAGATCCCTTTGCAGTTTGTACTCAAGTCCTTCATTCCAAACCTTGTCAAAAGCTTGAGCAACATCTAAGAAAATAGCTGAACATACTTGTTTTTATTCTAATGCTTTTTCTATTACATTCGATATTATATGAACCTGGTCTATCGGGGAATGTTTATTTCTAAACCCGAACTGATGGTTTGTGATTAACCTTCTTTCTTCTATGATTTTGCTAAGACTCTTCAGAAGCAGTTTTTCAAAAACTTTTGCCATAATTGGTATAAGCAATATTGGTCTGTAAGCTGTCACTTCTGTAGGTGGTTTACCTTGCTTTGGTATGACAATTACATCAGCAATTTTCCAATGGTGCGGGCAATTATTATGTATTGGAGTTTTATGAAGGCTTTCAATGGCATTTCTTTCATAACCTGAGCAGTAATAAGATCGTAACCGGACGATTTTTTTTTTTTGGTTGTTGATGCAAACAAATACTTTTTATTTCTTTAAGTCTTACAATTGGTATTTCACTTTTATCTATCTTATCAACAAACTGTAAGTTATTTTCAGCCGCGTTTGATGAATATGGCTTAAAAACATTCGCAATGTGTTCAGCGAAAAGGTTAGCTTTTTCTTTCGGGTTACCGATCCATTTCCCATCTTGAGATTTCAAGGGCGAGTTTTGTAACTGCGGTCTTTTCAGGCGCTTGGCTGCTTTCCAAATCGGTTGAAGCATCAGCCGTTAAATTCCTTAGGAATGTACTGAGTGAAACATTTTTGAATTTGTAAATTTGTTTTTTAAGATTGTTGCTTATACGGTTAAACGTTGTTTTATCATCTGGAAATCTACTATTTTACCATTTTCTCGAGATCTTCTTTTCTCTATTATCAACTCTCTTATCTCTAAAGGATATTTTATTTCCTTTTGTCTTCTATTAGAAAATGTTGGAGTACTTTCTTCAGCTGCCTGTTGCACATCAGCTGACAAAACCTTTGATATAAATTAAATTAAGTTAGTCGAAGTGGATCCACCTTAAAGAAAACCTTTTTAAGCGGGGGAGAATAAGGGCTTGCAATGGTATTAAACGGAATCATAAACTATTCTTTCCAAAAGTTTTGGATGCATGAAAGTTTCGCAATAGGTCTATAATTGTAAATTTCATTTTTATTGACTTTTGAAGAATGGGAAATATAATTAATCTTTCAATATATGAGGAAATATGAAACACTGTAAATATGAAATACTGTAAATTGGAAAAGTAAAAATTTGATTGCTAAGAAACCTTGATGCCAAGTCTGGATTTTTCAATATACGAACTATAAGTGCCAAACCCCTGCAATATTTATTGACACGAATGGACAAGACCTTTACAAAATTCAATGTTTTCATGAGAACTTTTAAAATTTAAAATCTGCAACTCTCGCGAGACAAAACCCACCAGTTCCACAGAAGTGTATTTTATTTTTTTTGTTTTTGTTTCAAAATTCTTCTCCAGATGTCTTATCTCTTGTGTAAAATTTCTTAACCAAAAACTTTTAATTTTGGCTTCCATATAGAAAAGGAACACCTTATTTTTACCTACTTATATATACAATATGTCTGAGGAACTTCCTTCTTTCTTTCTTCCTAAAGTGTAGTTTTATGTAGAATTTTGTATTATTCTTTCGAAAACAAAAACCTAACAGTCACTTGAAACTGAAACTTCCAGACATTTTTGCTTTAGTCTTTTTTACTTGTTTTTTTCTACTACATTTTTATCAAAACAATCTTGTTCTTTTATAAGAACACACAAGTTCCTTTCTTGTTGGTATTCGGCTTCAAATTCATCTGCCTTGAAGCAATGCGGTTAATTAATACGTGAAGACCTTGTGTACACCTAAAGAGAAAAGAAGCAATTTCCGAAATAATTTAATTACCATCAACAGTCGAGTCGAGTTGAGTCGAGTCGAGTCGACCACAGAATCACACTCTATAGAAGAATCCTCTTCTGGTCTTCATCAGCAGTTTATAAACATATATATGAATGTATGCTTAGGTGAATATATTAAAATTCTCATCACACGCCACGACGACGGCGACGACGACGATAGCGATGTACTGCGAAGCTGCAGCAATATCCTGCTGCATGAAAAATCATCCTTAAAACTTGCTTCCAGGTATAAAAAGAGGCAAGAACCAGAAGGAAGTTAGGTATATTCACATAGAACACAAAATTGTTAACATCATAATCACCCTGGCAAAGTCCTTATACGATACAACACAAGTTTTGTTATTCGTCCTTAATATATAATTTAGTTCAGACTTTTTGTTTGGTTATATTATACATTAGGGAAGTTTTGATATACATACATACCTTTAGTTTCTGAAACCTTAAAAACTAAACAAAGTGTCTGAAAAGTAGATGCATTAATCGAAACATTTGTAGCCATAAAAACACACAAACTTAACAACGTATAATTTACAAAACTTTATCCCGACTCGTGTTGGAAAATAGCAAATAGTTGCATTTATTTTCCTAATATTTTTAAGAACGATTTTTTGAAGTGCAAACAATTTGAAGTTTAAGAAATTCATAAAATGAGCAAACTTTTGATTTTAAGCGTGACTATAATAGTTATCAGACCTTGAATGCAATGTTTTCCAATAAGAGTTTCACTTTCTATAATCTGCTATAAGGAGAACTGTTACTTTGAAGCTGTTACTTTTGACACTTTTAAACTTCTGCATTATAAAAATTCTATATTTTCAACCACTTTGTGGGCAATGACATAGCTGGTGGAACAAGAACTTTTGGGAAAAATTTGTGATGTAAAAATGAGAAATCGAAAACAATATTCTTCGCTCAAGATCAACTTAGAAATCAATTCTGCTGCCATAGCCCGTAGTGCTAAAAGTCCAGTCAATGACCGACCAAAATTGCGTTCACCTCAAAAACAAATCCAACAGTATTGAAACTTGGCACACTTACTAAGGGATGGCTGGTGATGACCCAAAAAAAGAACCCAAGAATCCGACGTGATCTCTAGCGGCAGCCAAGAGAAACATGGAGGTTGTTTCAGTTTTTCACGTTTTTCTCGAAAGCTATTTTTCGTATCAAAAAATGTTGTTCCACAAAATTAAAGCTCATTAAATTTTATAAGAATAAGCTTCGATGGATCTTTAAAGTCTTTTCCATTTCGTTGTATGAAACCTACCAGAAAGTTGGCCTTAGGAACCAAATAATCGAAATGACCTTTAAAACAAAGTTGGGAATCAGGAATAACTCCTATTCCAAGTCTTTAATACTTGAAACCCTACCTTAATCCAAAGATTCAATTGCATAGTTGAATAACAAAATATGAGATTTTCTGGAAAAAGAAATCGTGTTACACTTTCTTATATTCAATTTAAGGCTATTGATGTGACACCAATTTGATAAAGAATCAATGTCAGATTGCAAAAGTTGACAATCGTCAAGACTAGAAACTTTTGAAAATATTTTCAGATCGTCCGCATATAATAAGCATTCACAATAATTAAAGACCGAGACAATATCGTTAACGAACATATGAAAAGGAGCGGACCTAAGTGGCTACCTTGCGGGACACCGCATGTACACTTTACACTGCACTATGCTGTCAGTTTGTTTTGCAAATTTGACCAGAAATACTTGGTGGTAATATTTGACTAGCCTCTATTGTTAGAATAGGGCAGTACGTGTTTTAATACTAATAGAGACATCTTTAACCAATGTAATGGAACAAGTCGACATAAGCCAACATGAATTAGGGGAAATCCAAGATCTCATAAAAAAATTTCTTGATGAGTATCCTTCGTTATGTTCACTAAAACAAAACCCTCAATTGATCCAATAGGAAGAAACTACAAACCAATCTTAATAAACTCAAATCTAATGGACCAACAGCAGCCTTAAGGATTCAGTTGTTTAATTTGATTAACTTGCTTAAAGATTTTATTCACTCTTAGCGGTCTGGCGATTGGTATGCCCCTATTAACTGTGTGAAGAATATGATTTCATATTTCCATGCCGCCGGACACTACGCCAAATCGTGTCACCTATATTTTCAGGACAAGATAAAACTGCCTTCTGTGATGACCCCAGATGAATTTAAAACCTTTGTGCAAGAAGGTTATTTTACTATGAGAAGAACTGACGGTTTTGGACAGGGGTGTAGTCGGACTAGACGATTGAACAAACTCTAATGACGGAATGAAGAGTATGTGTGGCTGGACAACAGGGCGTGGAATAACTGATAGTGTACTTAGCAAATGGGTTCCATGGCTAACCATGAAATTTTTTCATGATTCGAAGAATTCACTGGCGTTCTTTTTTCTACTCTATTCGGTATTTATGAGCTTTTCTAATTGTTCGTAGCTATTACAGTTTTGAAGAGGAGGGGTGTGAGTCTGAAAACAAGTATGAAAAGCTAAGAGTACTATCGTCAGCAAAACAAATAATTGAATAAGAAATTGCAGACACTAGATTATTCACAAAAATAATAAGTAAGTGTCGGAGGCAGAGCCCTGAGGCACACTAGCATTGGTTGTGTAGTTTCCAGACTTTATCTCATCTAATACTACTTGTATTGAACTATTCAACACTAATTTTCCAATTTAATGAATAAATGATTCATCTTAACCAAAAAAACTCATTTCTAAACTACGTTAAATTAGACATATCGAGTGCTATAATCTCAATTTCTCTAAAACGATGGAAATATTTCTTGCACTCTTCGGTGAGATGAAATATCAGATCAAAATTGGGTCTTTAAGACCGATGAAAAAGCTAATCACAAATCACGAGTTTCCATAATCTCAGAAAGAAGGGATGTAAGTCCTATCGGTAATTGGAGGGAGAAGAAGATAGGACTTATGACGTATGACGAGATCTTTAAGAACTTTCGCCACAGTACGAGTATGAAAAAACGATTAGTCCCAAAGAATCATTAACGCGCTCAGAGAATAATTGCTAACAACATTATCACCAAGCAGTGAGCCTTAATTTGATGGCAAGTTTTACCTTTATTGGCCTTGTCTATCAATATATTGATTTTTTGAGTAATGTAAAACCAATACCCTATGCATATAGGACAAACCACACGAACCACAATTCTCTCACAAGAAGGTCATCCCACATATGTTCCTGGAATTAACCAAGGGGCTTCAACATATCCCGTTGTACCACATCTACAGTGTAATGTTAATTTAGTCTTTGATCAAGTGACATTTTGGGAAGATAACCCTAGAAGTTGTCGTCCGACTTCTTATGGAATGCGATCCGTCGAGCTTTTTCTACAATTTACTCCATTCCTAAAAATAATTTTTAATTATACTTCAGACTTATTTTTAAACATAAATTAAATACCGACGACTTATAGTAATTTGATTTGTATATTTACTGATACTTATTTCGTCGTTTGTATAATTTTTATCAGTAAGTCAGTCTCTGCCCAGAGGAAGAACGGCAGTCCTGTGTTAACCTTCTTTCCAGAGATTTAATCTTAGGAAGTAATTAAACCACGGCTTCTTGCATTTGCTCACAAGTTGAGAATTTTCTCAGAGCAATTCTAAGTAGTGCCTTTTTCAATAGCTATGAATTGATCAGTATCATTCATCATAGAACTGTACCCGGGGGCCACTACGTGGAGGTGCAAGTAAGCACTTCTTCCTTCCAGATTGTAGACAAGCATATAGCATCCCTACATGGAAGTCAGTTTGTCGCCCCACTAAAACGCTCAAGAAGTTAGGAAGCAATGATACGGTCAACTAAGGTGGAATTTGCGGTTAACTGCCTTAAAAACAAATTCTTGCTTTCTTAATAGATCCAACTAAAGGACTTTTATTGACAACTATCTTAATATGTCCACCAATTCTTAGTTGTTGGTCATGTATAAATTTGATCTTTTTAATATGGGCGTTACAGGCTTTTCTAGGTTGTTTGAAACTTTTCCGGTTTTCCCCAGTTTTATTGGAAACATACTTCTTTAAGCCTAATAACCTCTTTTCAACGCCAATCGAACCATACGTTTTCCTAAGAACTAAAACTCTTAACCCTATTTGGGATAAAATTTCTCCTTTTCAAAATATTAAAGCTTCGGATCATCATTCAAAGACACTTTCTAGAAAGCCAGTTAAGGATCATGAAATAATTGTTTTACACTTTTTTGTATTGTAAATCGGTTCTCTAAGCAGCTCTTACTTTAACTGAAAGGTTTAGTTTTGTTCAGATTTAACAAATTTAAATGTACTTAGAGGAGATAAAATGCTGATAGTGTTCTTCTCAGCTCCAGAAGTAGGGAACAAGTCTAGAGTATTTTCTGATCAACAATTACGAGCACACTCGAGATATACGAGTATTTCTTCTGATAAACAAAATGCCACTTCGGTGCGGAAATATGAAGAAACAATTCTTTGTATGGATTTTTAACGGTAAGACCAAGAGATAGAATTACGTGTGCTAGCTCATTACTTAAAATAAAACCTCCTCCGTGGTCTTTGGTTTTTCTCTAAATTTAAAACTTCTGTCTCTTAAAATGATTCTAGGAACAGGATTTTGATTTTTGTTTCACGTCTTTTTTGTCAATATTTTGTGGAAAATTGGTGTTAACAACCTTGGTTCATGTCGTTTAACAGTTTGTTCCAGAAGTCATCAGAATAAACTTTAAAAGTCCATTCGTGCTTTCATCAGACTGATAGTCTTGCTGCAGAGATTTGTTTATTTTTTTTAATTAGCCAACCTAAATATAGCTAAGGAGAACCTATACTTCAAGTTATATTAAAAAGTTTTGAAAAAAACGGTCTAGGTATCTACGTACGTTTAGGGAATAAGAAATGAAGAGAGACTCGTTTCTATGAACTTTATGCATTATTTGAAATGCAGTGCTAATTGGCTACAATGTTGTTCTTTTAGTTATCCGGAATTTTTTGTCAACATCGCTCCTTGCCACAATTGACAACAAAAAGAGAATCCTTTTAGGTTTTCCACGGCACAGATAATAGAGGTACTTGTACTTTAGAAAAACTCCCAGCAAAAACTAATTCTCATCTAAGTTTTCATTAAAATTCTCAAAATCAAACGTGATTTTCCTTTTTTGTTTTGTTATCGGTTTTTTTTTTTTTGTTGTTCATCCTTTTTTTGGTTCGTCCTTTAGTTTGGGAAACAATCGAAATGACAATTGCAGAGTAAAAGAGGTTGAACAAACATATATACAGGAACTAAACTATTCGCAAAAGTCCCTGATGCGGAAGCACTATTTTTGGGTTTCCTCTTTATTTTTATTCTGCTATCTTTTATATCTATTTTCTATTTTAACTCTTTTTGTTCTTATGATGGTTACCAACAAAACTTCTATGGAGGTATAAGGATTCTATATTCAAGTCTGTCAGCTTACACAATCGTATCGTATATAGTGGTAGCACCCACGGAAGCAGAGCTAGAGAAAAAGATACAAGCTCTTCTATTTAATTGTAATCCCTTCTAAGTCGTTTAAAACAGACGAGTCCTTGAATTAATTACCTCATCGCCATCGCAGGAATTGTACGATGTACGATTCCTGTTTCCGTCCTCACTCTTTCACTCTCTCTGTATTCTAACCCCACATCACCTTCGTCCTTTGCATTTTGAGGAGACATATAAAACGAGAAATTGGAGTAAATTTGGGGGTGTGTTGTTCGGATTGGTTATGGGAAATGAGTGCGGTGGCAAGTCGGAAGTTTCAACTACTGAAATGAAAACGGAACGATAATCAAGGATGACGATGAAATTTCCCTCCAATATCCTTTACACATGTATTTGCATATCCTCTTCCTTAATTTGATTTCGTTTTTGTCCTCCTTTCAAACTGAATACACATACACACATTCATTGCTGCACTCTATATATAGAGCAAGAAGAATCCTGGATGGTTTTATACATAGTTTATGTTTTTTTATTTTAACTCATTCACCACGAGTCGACAGGCATATCCCTGATGCTCTATGTTGTGCCATTCTAGATGAGTGTAAATTTTTTACATGCTTGCCTTAATAATCGTTATCGTATTTCTATCTGTGTGGCTATAAATTGGGCGGAGTTGTCCCATCAAGGATTAAATAATATATGAAGTTTGACTGGAAAATTTGTTAAATGGTGTTTTTAGTTAATATCAAGTGAATGTTTGCAATTTGCTTTTAACACACAAAAAGGAAGAGAAAAAAGTGAGATGACACTTATCTGTTACAGTTTTATGGATGCTTTCCTTTTTTAAGTTGGTTAGTGTAATGGCTTACATGAGAACAGATTTAGATTTGATAACAATTTTTTTGTTAACAAGGCTTTGATACCCTTATCCATATCCATATCCATATCCATATCCATTTCCATATCCATATCCATATCCATATCCATATCCATATCCATATCCATATCCATATCCATATCCATATCCATATCCATATCCATATCCATATCCATATCCATATCCATATTCATATTCATATCCATATCCATATCCATATCCATATCCATATCCATATCCATATCCATATCCATATCCATATCCATATCCATATCCATATCCATATCCATATCCATATCCATATCCATATCCATATCCATATCCATATCCATATCCATATCCATATCCATATCCATATCCATATCCATATCCATATCCATATCCATATCCATATCCATATCCATATCCATATCCATATCCATATCCATATCCATATCCATATCCATATCCATATCCATATCCATATCCATATCCATATCCATATCCATATCCATATCCATATCCATATCCATATCCATATCCATATCCATATCCATATCCATATCCATATCCATATCCATATCCATATCCATATCCATATCCATATCCATATCCATATCCATATCCATATCCATATCCATATCCATATCCATATCCATATCCATATCCATATCCATATCCATATCCATATCCATATCCATATCCATATCCATATCCATATCCATATCCATATCCATATCCATATCCTTATCCATATCCATATCCACATAATTAGAAAGGTGTTAACTACAAAACCCCCATTTTTCTTAAAGAGCAACATTTTTTAAAATGTTTAAGGACAAAAATCCTTAAACATTTAAATAATATTAAAATAAATGGGAATAAGGACATTTTTATGTCCTCATCATCAGGACTTTTGATCTTTCTTCAAAACCGTTCGCTAGAAAAAAAAATAATAATATTTATCATCGAAAAGTGTTTTTTAATCCTTTTTCTAGCACACAGCTTGTCTATGTCTATTCTTAGACTCCTTGGAAAATTCAATTCCTCTCCCATTGTCATCGCCGTCATCTTCGTCAAGCCATATTTAAAGTGGACGAAACTTAGGCAAAGCATTTCGGGTCTTCTTCCATCTGTGTCAGTCTACATCGTATTCTTTCAATATTTGATTTGGAAAATTCACTTAGTGTTCGAGTTTCGGGGATTGAGTTATTTTCTTTTTTCAAACATTTTTGTTGGATGTATATTTTCAATCGTTTTGCCATTGCCATGGCCCATGGTGTAGAATTTTTGGTCCATTCCATCGAATTGTTAATGTTGTTTGGATACCCTTACGGGTGTTCTGCAATTCACAGCGGTATTATTGAAATTCACGCCCGACAAATTCACAAAGGACATTCACAAAGCATGGTTCTCAATATCTATCATAGTTCCGTGTGTGTGTGTGTGTTTGTGTGTGGGAGAGGGTGTTTTTGATGGACACAGTTCTATTTAGAGCGATTTATTCAAATCTGATAAAAAGCTTTTTCCCACGACAACAATGGCATCAGGATGATGATGAGGATGAGAATTGGGAGATGAGGATCGATGCAGGAAAGTATGCGAATGACAGTGGAACGAGAAGCTTAATCCACTTCCATATCCGTTTCTCAAATATTATGTACATAACATGACGGTCCGAGCGAACGAGAGTATTAGGTCCTTCGTTATTTGAATTGTGTGTAGTTTTGGGTCAAAAACGTTCCATCCATAAATTATGCCGTCAGTAGTTTAGTAGTATCGTCGTCATCGTCGTCGTATCGTATAATATTGTTGAACGTTGAATGTGAGCGTTTGCTTTATATAGACCATGACCAACAACCTACCAACAACGACAACGATGACGACGGGAACGGCAGTGGGGAGGAGGAACAGAGGCAACAGCAACGGGCGCTGATATATATCCACTCAATTTTCTATTAATCAATTTTTAGATGGGTACATGTGGGTAAGCCCCAACTATCTAGGTTCATATGCAAACCTAACTATGTACATACTCGACTTTTATATATGTTTCCTTTTGAAGATTATACACAGTTTTAATGGTTATTTTTTGGGTGAGTGAATTAAATGGAAATAAAGGATGCCGCCTGCGGATCAGCTCTATTTGTTTCGGTTTTTTTATTTTTTATTATTCTAAATTCGTCCTTTGAGAGTCTCAATTGAATTAAATGTGTGCGCCAAGTGCACTCGCTAAAATGAAGAACTCTTCAAATTGCCTTATTTGCATGAAGAGCAAATATTCTGAATGCTGTGTTAAGGCAATTTTTGAAAGTGGCATTAAGTTTGCTACTTTTTGGTATAGAAGCTCTGTGAATGTATATGAGGATACAAAGTATAGTATAAGACTTGGCAGCTGTTTGAAAATGCATAAATGGTATGCACAAGTAAGTCAATTAAGATGAGCATTTGACCTTATAAGATTTTCATACCAATTTGTTGCAACATTTAAATTTTGAGTATCAAAATAAACCGATTTTAAATCTTAACTTGAAATTAAGGTATCGAAAGGGGCAAATGGGTTTTGGCAAAGTTTTTGCACAGGTTTATTTGTAGGGAAAGCTTTTTATCAACTTAAATTAAATATTTTTTTTTTGACAGGAGGAAATCTTCAAAAGACACTTGGCAGTATTTGATACCAAGTAGTGCGGGACTTTTAACCACTAAAACCACCTCTTCATCAAGACCAATCTCAAAGGATCGACTTTCGATTTTTCTTTCTTAATTTTGTACAATTACTTTGGGGGAAGTTTAAACTTTAATACTTTCCCATGTTTTTTTAGACAATAAGCTCATGAGGCTTGGTTCTTCTTAATCTCCGAACATGGTTTCTTACATTTAAGACGGACTCCATTTAAGAATTACTATGACTTTGCAGTCTCTGGTTGTGCGATACAGCGTATTTTTTAACAACTTCTGTAACCATTTCTATTCGTAAGTCACGATGTAGATCGGTATTTCTTATGTACCAAGGTCCATTAACTATTCCACGAAGGACTTTGTTTTGGAGTTTTTGGATGATTTCGGTATTTGTTTTCTTTGTACAGCCCCATAATTGGATTCCATAGATCCAAACAGGCTTTAGTACTTGATTATACAGCATTATTTTGTTTTGGATTGATAAATCAGAGTTGTTACCAAGTAACCAGTACATTTTTCTATATTTCAAGTTCAGTTCTTCTCTTTTCTTTTTGATGTGCTCTTTCCACTTTAGCTTTGCATCCAAAGTCACTCCAAGGTATTTGGCCGTATTGGCGTAAGGTACAGCTTGATTATTAATGATAATTGGAATATTGTTTATCTTTTTATTTGTAAAGTTTATATGTGAAGATTTTGTATCCTTGCGTTTGATACGCCATTTTTCGGTCCAAGCTCTCACTGTGTCGACGGCATTTTGTAGTTTTACTGCTGCCTTAGAGACACATGTGTCGGGTACCAAAATTACGGTATCATCTGCAAAAGTAGCCATTATGGTGTGATTATCAACTTGAATATCCCTTGTGTATAGTAAATACAGGGTAGGACCTTGGACACTTCCTTGTGTTACACCGGCTTCTATTTTCTTCAATTCCGAGTATTCTTGATCGTACCTTACTCTAAACAATCGGTCTAAGATGTACGATTTTAATGTTTCAAAGGATTGCCTGAGAAGATCCCTTTGCAGTTTGTACTCAAGTCCTTCATTCCAAACCTTGTCAAAAGCTTGAGCAACATCTAAGGAAATAGCTGAACATACTTGTTTTTTTTTTTCTAATGCTTTTTCTATTACATCCGATATTCTATGAACTTGGTTTATCGTGGAATGTGTATTTCTAAAGCCAAACTGATATTTTGGGATTAACCTTCTTTCTTCTATGATTTTGCTAAGTCTCTTCAGAAGGAGTTTTTCTTAAGGCATGCATTTAATATATATTGGCGTTTTTTGAAGGCTTTCAATGGCATTTCTTTTATAACCTGAGCAGTAATTAGATTGTAACCTGGTGATTTTTTATTTGGTAGTTGATGTAAACACATACTTTTTATTTCTTTAAGTTTTTAAATTGGTATTCCTCTTTCATCTATCCTATCAATAAACTGTAAGCTATTTTCAACATCGTTTGATGAGTATGGCTTAAAAACATTCGCAAGATGTTCAGCGAAAAGATTAGCTTTTTCTTTCGGGTTAAATATCAATTTGACACTCTTCCACAAAGAGTTTTCATTTTTGAAGTTTTAATACTTTGACTTTTGACAAGTAGTAAACTATGAAAATACTATAACCTGTGGTGATTTCGATGCTGACCTGCTGAAACAAGATATGTGTGCCTTTCAGATGAAAGATTTAGTGTTTTCAGTTGGTATTCATATTGTTAACACCACTTACCCAACAAGTTTTGCTTCAAATTGCTCTCCAAGTCTTCTTTATCCAGTCATAGTTTCTGATTCTTCATTGGTACATCACCGTGATCGTCCGTTCCCCTTGCAATGTAACATTTACCTACAAAGACTTCAACTCAATCGACTTCTTCTATCTTCACCTGTCAACCGCATTGGCTCCTTGGCTTAGTTGTCGTCTTTATGCAAATGCTAATGATAAAGTTTATTTGTTTCAACAGCTGTTGCTCCAACTCCTTAATTAATGTGTTCCTACTAAAACGGTAAGAATTCTAAATAACCTTTGCCCTTGGTTCACTTCTAACGTGTTAACCAGCATTAAAAATAGAAACAAACTACATAGTAGATTTACTGTAGCCCGTAATCAAGCGACAAATATAATCCGATCATCCAAAATTAACTATTATGCGTCCAAACTGAATACCTCTTTACCACCTAAAAATCTAAGGAGCAACCTAAGTAAGATTGGTGTCTGCAAAGATAAAGGAGCTCAATGTTCTCTGGACCCGGTTGACCTTAATGATTACTTCCTTGGAGAGGCGGTTTCTGTTGCTGATTTTGAAGTTAATACTACATTAGTGTTCAAATAGTAGACATAACCATTCAAGAGGACACAAGCGTCCACAGGTTTTTCTCAAAACCCACCTCTGTCTATCAACTCCTACTCTCACCTCCCCGTGGTGAACATCGGGTGCCTAGTACCTCAATTGGAGATTGGGTTCTAACACCAGTGGAAAGTTGTTGGGGGCAGCAAACGAGAGAGGGGCGAGAGGTGTTTCCACTACGGCACCTCTCCTTATACAGGCGGCAGCGGACGAATTCTCGAGATGGAATCAACGGTAGCGTCTACAGTTCCAGTACGGTTGAACTACTTAGTGAACACCTTATATTGATTCTTCGACATATTTGGAGCCCAGGCCTGTAAGGAGCGCTTTATCCGGCTCTTCTTCCTTGGAGTTACACAAAGGATCTGGCCCTCCAGGTTGGGGGTTGTGCCGTCGGGGTGACTTCCTGGCCACGTAAAAATACCTTTAGTTGCGAAGCCTCGGATACGGACGGATTCACTGTTGACAACCCACGCAAACGAAATAAGGACATCGAACTTCGGATATTTACGTGGAATGTTAGGTCCCTTAACAGACCACGTGCAGCCGAACAACTAGCCGAAGCCCTAAACTGCTGCAAGGCAGATATTACCGACATTCAAGAAGTACGATGGACTCAGGCTAAAAGTCTTGATTTTCAACAGTGTGAGCGAGCGCGTCACGACAATCCGCACCAAGGCTAAATTGGTTAACATAAGCCTAACAGAGGAGAAAGATGAAGATACCAAAGACATATTCTTCAAGCTCTTGGACAAGACTTATGAGCAGAGCCCTAACTTTAACAATCAAATTATTTTTAACGCCAAGTTAGGAAGAGAAGTTATCTTTGGTGGCATAATCGGAAGATACAGCCTGCACGACACCACCTCCAAAAACGGATTCAGGCTGGTCGATTTCGCTGCGGGGCGAGACGTTCTGGTAGCTAGTACGCAGTTCACGCATCTTGATATCCACAAGGGGACATGGAAATCTCCTGATCAATCAACCGTCAACCAGATTGACCACACTGCGATCGACGGACGACACTTCTCCAGTATCCAGTATATCCGAACATTCCGAGAGGCCCACATTGACTCGGACCACTACCTCGTTGTAGCCAAGGTACGGCTACGGATATCCCGATCAAATCCAAAACAAGGAAGTACTGTAAGAAGATTCGACGTTAGACGGCTACAATCGCAAGAGACTGCCATGTCCTTTTCCGATCGAGTCTCCAATAACCTCTAAAGTCCTATGCTTCCTGCATTAAGCATTAAAAACCAGTGGCAACATTGCCTTGCAGCTTTCAGAGATGCCGCCTCTGAAATACTAGGTTTCACACTGCCACCAAAGCAAAACACTGGAATGCCGGCAAGCGCACGCAGCGAAACAAGAGGCGTACAAAAAGGCGCTGCACAAAAGGACTAGAGCTGCTCGCGAGCTCTACGAGCAGAAGAGGAGAGAGGAACACCGGCTTCTTACATGGAAAAAAGAGAGCATGAGAAGCGCGCGATCGAGGAGATAGAGGGATGATACAACAGGAATGAGGTTCGTAAATTTTACCAAAAGATAAAAAAAACCTCCTTAGGGTACCAGCCACGAACCGAAGCCTGTAAAGACGATCAAGGGAACATCGTAGTAGAACCGCAGTCGATGCTGAGAATATGGAAAGATCACTTCTCCAAATTATATAAAGGCGATGACGAACCGAATTTCGCTGTAAGGGAGATAGAATCACTCAACGACGCAGATCAACAATTCCGCCTACCCGACCTTGACGAAGTGAAGATAGCTATATCTAAACTTAAGTCAAACAAAGCTGCTGGAGCTGACGGCATCGCTGCTGAACTATTCAAAGCAGCAGACGATGACTTGATAGGGGAGCATGCACCAACTCATCTGCAAAATATGGTCGGAAGAAAGCATTGCCGATGAATGGAACCTTATTATTGTTTGCCCGATACATAAGAAAGGAGACCCTCTAAACTGTGCCAACTACAGAGGCATCAGTCTCCTTAACATTGCGTATAAGATCCTCTCTGACGTATTATATGAACGTCTGAAGCCATTCGTCAACAACCTGATTGGTCCTTATCAGTGTGGCTTCAGACCATTAAAGTCAACTATCGACCAAATATTCACACTACGGCAGATCTTGGAAAAAACCCAGGAGCTCCAAATCGATACTCACCATCTCTTTATCGATTTTAAAGCCGCGTATGACAACATTTATAGGGAAGAGCTCTACAGAGCAATGTCTACTTCTGGAATACCTGTCAAACTTATCCGTTTGTGCAGAATGACGATGGAGAATGCACGCTGCTCTATCAAGGTCGGAAAAGATCTTACCGATGCAATTGATGTCAAAAAAGGTTTTAGACAAGGCGATGCACTGTCATGCGACTTCTTCAACACGTTCTGAAAAGAATTGTGCAAAACTCAACCGTCAACACTAGAGGCACAATCTTCCAAAGGTCCATCCAATTACTCGGATACGCAGATGATGATTGATGTCAGTGGAGCGTTTTTGAGCATTGCGACGGAAGCGAAGAAGATGGGTTTAGTGGTCAATGAGGACAAGACCAAGTATATGCTGTCATCAAAAACGGGCACTGAACGACGACGTCTTGGACAAAACGCCACCATGGACAGCTTTAACTTTGAGGTAGTTAAGGACTTTGTCTACCTAGGCACCCTTATTAATGCAGACAACGACACCAGCGCTGAAATCAAACGAAGAATAACTCTTGCAAATCGCTGCTTCTTTGGACTTAGAAGGCAATTGAGAAGTAAAGTCCTCTCTCGAGCATGTAAAATCACCATCTATAAGACACTCATCATCCCGGTTCTCATTTATGGCGCTGAGGCCTGTACCCTGTCAAGGAAAGATGAGAGCACCTTAGGATGCTTCGAGAGAAAAATTCTTCCTGTGATTTTTGGTCCCGTACGCATAGATGGATAATGGAGGAGAAGATATAACGACGAACTGTACGGGCTGTACAGCGACACTGACCTGGTTAGCAGAATTAAAGTCCAACGGCTTAGATGGCTAGGTCATGTAGAGCTGATGGACATCAACGCTCCAGGCCGGAAGGTCTTCGAATCCAATCCCGGAAGACCGCGACTCACGTGGCGCACCCAGGTAGGAGAGGACCTCAACCAACTTGGCGTGCGAAACTGGAGACAGCTAGCTAGGGATCGAGCTGGCTGGAAACGCTTGTTGGTTGAGGCCCAGGTCCGCCCGGACTGTAGCGCCACCTTAAGTAAGTAAGTAAGTAAGTACCACATTAACTCCTTGAACAATGTGCGTAGGCTGGAGGATTCTGATGTTGTTAGTGAAGATGACATTCTAAAATGTGTGAAAGCTATCAAGTCTGACTCTGTTGGTGATGATGGAGAGCCTATTCGTTTCGTTAAACTTATACACTTCTACTTTCGCTCGCTCTTGGAAAATTGCAAGAGTTCTTCCAACGGTTAATCAGCGTGACTCTTATTCTCCAACTGATTGTAGACCGATAAGCATCCTACCTTGCCTCTCTAAGGTCCTTGAGAAGATAACAATCGGGTTTCAGAGCAAATCATAGCTGCTCTACTGCAATGGTTAATCTTCTTGAAGATGGTAGGGTTAACTATGATAAGGATCAAATAAATCTCCTCTGCTTGTTCGATTTTACAAAGGCCTTGGACAATGTGAATCACAGTATTCTAAAGTGGAAACTCGTAAACTTTTTCGGCTTCAGTGAGCGGGCATGTTCACTAATTGTTGACTATCTATCTAATAGATCACAAAGGTTTTTTTCTGGAGGGAAATGCTCAGCTCTCAGACCTATTATGCAAGGAGTCCCACAGGGTTCGATTTTTGGTCCAATACTCTTTTGTCTGTTCATAAATGATCTGCCTGCGTGTTTTTCGCACTTGTCGGTTCACCTGTATGCTGATGATGTTCAACTCCACCTTGCCAGGCCTTTTCATCCACTCAAAGAACTGTCCCTCTCCATTAACGACGATCTTAACCAAATTAATGGGTGGTCCGTTGCAAATGGTATATTTTTAAATCCTTCCAAGACTTAGTCATTCCAATTTCGAAGAAAAAGATCGATCTATCTACTCTACCTAATATTTGGCTAAATGATCGTTTAATCAAAGTAGTGGATCATTGCACCAGCCTTGGATATACTATTGACCGTCATCTGTCAGGCTATAGACACACTAATTATGTCATTGGTCGCATTTATGGGTGCTTATATGAACTTTGGCCCTCAGCATACTTTACCCCTGTTGAAACTTAACGTAAACTAATAATTGCTTAATAGTTCCCCTCATATCATATGCTGAAATGGTGTACAGTGATCTTGATTCACTATCTAAACAAAAACTGCAAGTTGCTTTCAATGATGCTGTCCGTTACGTCTATGGGTTACGTTGATATGAACATTTTTGAAATTTTCTAAAAATATATTGGGTTGCACACTGCAGCAATACATAAACGCAAGAAACTGTTTATTTTTACATAAAGTAATACATACTAAGGCTCTGTCTTATCTGTTTACCAAACTCTCATTTAAACGTTCCGCTAGAAGTATCAACATTAACCCTCAACTCGGCAATTATCTGAACTCATTTTTGAACTCCCTCCAGCTCTTTCTTAATCTTTAAAATCCCTCCTCAACTGTTCTTCTCCACATAATTCTCTCTCTCCAAGTCTTCTGACTTCTTGAGTGAGAGGATTCCAATGCAGTGCCTGTACTGCAATAAAGTAACTACCTTTTCGAAGAGTTGTCCTGTATATTTAGTTGTTTGTGGTTTTGGTTATTTGAATAGTCGATTGGGCCAGAAAATCTTTAAGAAGTTTTGAAGACATCTATTAATGAAGGTCTGCTTTAATTTCCCAGGTACTGCATTCCTTTAACAGTACTGATTCTACGTTTGAACAAAAAAAGTCGTAGTTTTGTCTTTAAGTTGAGAGAGTTGTTCCTCTAAGAATAGGGAAACACCACGAAGGCAGCTTTAAAATTCCTGGCTCTGCCTTCAGTAGAAACGATACTTCCAAAATACTTTAAACTCACAATTCTTTCTTCTGGTTAATGAGAAATATTTAGCGAACTCTGGGAGCTTCCGAGGCTTTAAATTGTAGTTTTTCCCATGTTTTTTTCAGACTTCTGATTTCTGCTCCCCTCTAGACCTGTGTGTTCACTTGATGAAGATCATAGGCTTACATCGTCTGGGTAATCTAAATATTTGAAGTATTTTTCAGAGTCCATCGTATTCCTCTGTTTGCTATCAAGGCTGCCCGCAGCACACCTATGATCGCCTATAAGAACATAATTTTTGATAGCATGCATCCCTGCCTGCTTACAATCAAACCCTTCTAAATACTTATGTACTTCAATGTAAAATATTAATAAGAAATTTGGATACATCAAAGTTTGCAATTATAACAAAGCAAAGCAGTTTTTGAGCTCATTTTTGTGTTTTTTTGTTCAATAAAAAATGTTTTGATTTATCTTAAAAAAAATGTATTTTATTTCAATATCAAAATGAAACCTCTTATTGGAAAACCCTGAATATACTCTACTAAATTGAATCTAACCAATCCAATCACCCTCAATTACCAATAACTACAATAATAACAACAACTACAAATTATGATGGGATATTAAACAAAAAATAATAAAAACAACAAAAATATTGTTTTCGTTACAAAGGACACAAAAGTAATAACACAAGAGTGGTAACAAAAAGAAACCTAAAATAAAAGGATTGCTTCCACATCACGGCCAATTTGTGTTAATGGAAAGCGTTTTAGCACATTACAACCATAAAACATAATCGAAACTGATCCGAATAAAACTTTTATTTCGAATAAATTAAAATTACATCCATAGCCCAAAAGTTCAATAGATAGGTATTATGAAGCTTAAAGCCAGAGATATGACAACAAGTCGTGCAAAACCATATATGCATGTGTAATCTTTAGGTATATGGAAAAAAATAAAAGTGATAAAACAAGGGGTTTTAGTCAATAAAAACTGCCAATATTCCTAAAAGGGGAATAAAATTCTGAATTCCAATATAATAAAGGGTGAAAGGAGCAAGCATATACAGATAGACGACTGCAGGGTACCTTTAGCTTTGGCAATTCGAGGAATCCCTTAAGGACTATATGGCTATGATGACATATAGCAGACAGGGAGAACTGCCCATCAAACGTGTCGGCTAAAGTACTAAAAGAAAATAATTTAGATTATAACCTTTATTTTTATTATTGTTCTTCATAGAGCTTTATGATTGTAAGTAAATATTAAGCTAGAAGTTTGATTCAAGCTGTTATTTTTGTTGAAGATATTATATATCAACAAATAGGTACACTCCTTTTTAATAAATAAATAAATTTGGTGGCGCAACAGTTCGTTGGCACCTAAAGCCTAGTGACTCATAACTCTCAACCATTTCTGCGTGCTGTTGTCAGAGATGGAGGGGACCTACAGAGCTGCATTTACATGCCTGTCGAAATATAAATACTGATCTAACCAGATACCGAGGTACTAAACTACACTTTTGCTCGCTAATGGCTACCCGTGAAGATCAACGATGACCATCTTGCGCCAATTCTTGTACGTATCCCTCGTGGCCCTAGCCAACGGAGTCCGGAACAGAATTGTCCCCGACTTCTGGACATTTGTTTTCAGTTTCCAGTCGTCGCAATATTGCTAAATCTTGTCGAAATCACGCTGCAAGAGAATTCTAATAACCTCAACCTTTCGGGCCGTTCTGTATGCAATTAGATCGTCGGCGTACGCAATTGCATTTGTAAGACTACCTATCAGATCGCTGGTGTAAATTCTGAAGAGAATCGGTGAATGCACCGCTCCCTGTTGAAGACCATTTTTAATTGAGAATGTTGTGGTAGAAGTTACATTGCCACTTTTGACAACAAACTCTCTACCGTTAAGCATATCATAAAGTATATACAACAATGGCTTGCTTATACCAAGCCTGCTCAGTTTTAGGTAAAGACTCTCTAACCAAACGGTGTCAATGGACCAGAACAGCACCTGTGCATTGTTGTTTTGATTTATTCCATTGGATATCAGAAACGAGTTTAGACGCAGCATGAATTGTGTCATGACCCGCCTTGAACCCGAACTGTTTATCCGGAATTATTTTGTTGTCCGTAGCCCACTTAGTCAGAGCCCAATTGATGATTTTTCAGAAAACTTTGCTGATACTAGGAAGAAGACTTATCGACCGAAGATTTGACTGGTTGGAGTAGTAATTTCCCTTTTTGAGGAGAGGATGAACCACAGCGGTCTTCAATTGCTTCCATCGGTAAATGTCTTAGTACAATGTGGGATATACCATCGACACCTGCTAACTTTTTATTTTTTATTGAATTGAAGATGAGCTGAAACTCAACCTTCGTCACTAACAAGGGACTTGGTCCCGTTTGCTCGGCGATTATGGCATTTGCCAGGGGATTGTCATTGAACCGCATGAAACCGCGGTTCTCAGATAGCCATTGTGTCATATCATTTCGAAGGTAAAAGTGATTAAGTAGCGCCCTGTTTTTCAGTTTCATTCACCTTGTACACTTGCTGGAAAGCAGCTCCCACCGCCTCCACTTTTTCCTTCGGATCTTCAATTAGGTAAAAGTCATCGTCAAAGATGGCTTCTTCTGAATCTATTTGCGCTGTCCTGAGTACGTCTCTGTTCTCTTCGGTTCTTTGGAGTTTCAGACTCGGAAGGTCATTGTCGTTCTTTTTTCTGAATATCTTGGGAACATGCTAGGGTCACTCGAATTAACTGACCGGATCTTGCGGTCCCAGTGCTAATTAATTGATAACCTGTGGTTCTAATTAATCAACAGATTGACATTTTTTATTGACGACTTCAGTGTCCTAATTTCCAAGTCGTGTGTGTCTGTAAGTCGTCTGTACAAGTTTTTGAGTCTTGTCAGTAAGCCAATCTTATGCTTACGTAGTGCGTCAATAGTCGCGTTTCTGTAAGCTTCCATTTGGTCCCGTTCTTTGGTAATTGTTGGTCAATTTCTGTATTTGTCAGGTTTCTGTTGTTTGGTGGGGCTATGTCACTCGAACGAAGTTCTCTATTGCGTTGGTAAAACGAGGCCAACGCATCTTACTGCAATTGTAAGAATGCGTTGCAACGTATTCCTCGTACAGCAAAAGATCCAGAAAGGTGCCACTTCTTGGATACGATGGCTTTTCAGTAGCCAGCAGGTCGACCCCATATTTAACGCTGTAAAGATTCATCAAATTAAAAAGATGGTTACCTCTGGGATTATTATGTTGATTTCCCCAATCTTCATGTTTTGTGTCCAATTCACAGGCCACCTCCACTGGGCTACCGATTTCTTATTTAAAACTGTGTCTTACTGCATTCTTAACTGCAAAACCCTACAAATGCACTTTTTTATTAATTGTTTAATTTGAAATTAACATTACCAATCACTTGTGCTTGTTCTCTCTTTGAAAGTCAAGGAACGACTGAGAGTCCAACGCACTAACCATCATGCCACGGGTACTATTGCTATTCAGGCTATTGTGACTAAACTTCGCATCAAATTTTAATTGTTGGACATTAAACCACCAGCAGGCGTTGTTCGTAAAGTGCGAACTGAAGAAAATATCGCAGCTGTATCGGACAGTGTTAATTCGGCCACGTTCACAGCAATTGAGCTCTGTTACTCAACAACGTGGAAAATTTTGCGAAAGAATTTAGGTATGATGTCTTTCAAAATACATCTGGTACTATAATTGAAGCCAAACAACCTACGTTGCTCCCAATTCTTTTAAGAACTATGATAATTTAAAGGTCATTGAATATTAGAAACTAATACGCTAAATAACTCCCTATTCGTGCTCGTTTGTCGATATTTTTAATTTCTAGATATTTGATAAATAAAAATCTTTTTATAAGATACAATTATTTTGAAGCCGATATCTTTAATTGCTGCCAAGATATTCGAGTCGAAAAGTTTTGTAGTATTTTTGTAGAAAACGCTGTTGTTTAGATTTTCTTAAAATTTTACCAGATTTTAAAAACGTTATTCTCTAAAGCATACAATTATTTTGGAGTTGGAAAAATATCCAATGTGAAAAATGTTGTGTTCATTCATCTCTCTAAAAAAAGATTCTACACTAAGGACCTAGAAACGTCGAGAAATGTCTTTCAAATTTTCAACTCGAAAAATCGGATCGATTACAATAACTTCTTATGAGAAGTTAAAAATATCACTCAGAAATAAAATTTTGGCGTTACGAAAAGTTGTTTTAGAAGGTTGTTGATGTTGCTTCGATGATTTCCATTATTAAGTTTTGTTTGATAACTCAGTATTCTAAAAAAAAAAAAACTACCAATTGCCTATCCAGAAGTATATAGATTCCCGTGAGTAGGAGAACACCCCATGGTGGTGTCCTTTCGCCTCTTCTATGGCTTTTGGTCATGGATACAATTCTCGTTAAATAAGAGAGATGTGGAGTGAAGGCGGTAGCCTATGCGGATGATTTGGTGCTATTGGTGTCAGGAAAGTACACCTCTGTGATTATTGAAATCACGGAGTCAGTTTTTAACAAAGTTAGCAGCTGGAGTACCGCCCTTCACGCTAACTCGACTCAACGGTCAAATCCTATCATTGTCTTCCAGTGTAAAATATTTGGGAGTTATACTCGACCCTAAACTAAACTGGAAACTAAATATTGAAGTACGCCTGTGTTGCCTTCTACGCCTGGAGCAAAACTTTCGGCAAAAAGTGAGGACTTCAGTCGAAGATGATTTATTGGACGTACACAGCCGTAGTACGTCCAATATTAACATATTAGTCGATTCTGTGGTGGCCTGCTCTTAGCAAAGCCTATAATATTAATAAGCTAAAGAAGGTTTAGAGAACACAAGGGCCATGTGTACTTGCCCAACGGACGCCTTAAACGTTATTTTGGATCTTCTACCAATTGACCTTTTTATTGAATACATGGTTTCCTGCAGCGCTATTAAGCTGAAGGAATCAAACAGCTGGTTGTCAAAACCTTATGGTCACAGCAACACAACGAAATTGATTCCCTCAGATATTATCTCGGTAGACACTGACTACTGCAATCCTACCTTGAGCCTTAGTAAGGGTTTTAAGGTTATTTTCCCATCCAGAGAAGATTGGGAGGATGGCATCGTGTCGATAGGTTTCGACACAACCATCTTTACTGACGGCTCAAAGATGGAGTGCGGAGTTGGTTCTGGGATCTTTTCTGAGTCCCTAAATGTAGCTAAATCTTTTAGGCTTCCTGACTTCGGTATCGTTTTTCAGGCTGAACTGCTGGCAATAAGGGAGGCATGTAAGATACTTAAACAAAGCCCAAACCAAAACCGAAATGGGTCTATCTTTACAGACAGTCGGCCACATCCTCATCTAATTTGGTCCAGCAATGTCACGATGAGCTTGCGATCCTGAATATTAACCCGGTGTCATCCTGATGTGGGTTCCGGGCCATAGTGGTATCGTAGGAAATGAACGGGCTGACGAGGTAGCCAGGCAAAGATCGGCCCTCCATAGCTCACTTGCAGAAATGGTTAACATTCTGTGAAGGGTAAAATCTTTTCTATCTACCAAACTGAATCAAACCGAAGGTGGAGCAACTTACCCAACTGCATTACATCTAGGAACCTATGGCCCACCTATAATAAAGCCCGTACAAACGATCTTCTATGCAGGCCAAGGCAAGACATAGCCAGGATTGTTGCGGTTTGTACCGGATATTGGCCTATAGGAGTTCAAGCAGAGAAGTTGGTTATCTCCTACAACACCTTTTGCCGTAGCTATAGTGACCAAAGAGAAAGTGAAACGATAATCCATTTCCTCTGCAAATGTCCTGCTTTGGCAAACACTAGAATGAAATACTTTATAAAAGCATTCTTTCACGAACTTGATGAGCTATCTGAGACAAAGATTAGAGACCTTATCTTTTTTCTCAATGCGATAAAATGGCTCTAGCATAATCGCTATAAAGCTTCTCTATAAATCTTTCCCTTTCTATCACAGGTCAAAAGAGTTTTTGGAATCAAAACGGCGCGGCGCACTTCAGCGCTAATTGGATATCAGGCTAGATTGCCTTGAGATCGCCATTTCTACCTACCCTATATAGATTTTTTCGAAAAGTGCCTTGAGTACAAAGGATATTGAGTCATATGCAAAAAGATGACTCCAAGCCTTTATTTTATTTAACCTAATACAAGCTATCATAACTTAACTTAACTTAAAACTAGCTTAACATTTTTTTTTTTTTTTTTTTTTTTTTTTTTTTTTTTTTTTTTTTTTTTTTGCAGTTCTTGTTATCAGTTTTCAACATTAATTCATGTGGGCCCTAAGGCCCACATCAAAGCTCTTTAATGTACAAGAACTAACAATTTTGATTTTACTTAACTTAAAATTACAGGGGACAGGGGATTCGGACTCAAAAAGGGAAAAAGTAAAGGGTATCTTTCAGATGGGATTTGGAAATGTTGAAATCGAAAACTACCATAGCAGCGTTGCAGTGACGAAGAATTCTGGACATTGGTTCAAAGTGCCCGTAATTAGTGCGGTGATGAGGGATATAGAAAAGGGAAACAGATCGCAGATTTCGAGGGTTAGTGTTAAGATGAATATCACTCAGGAGTGCCGGGGAATCTATATTGCCCATTAACAATTGGTGAGCAAACAATATATCAGCGTTTTTGCGTCTAATATATAAGGGCTGCAAAAATATCAGTTTTAGTCGATCAGCATAAGGAGGCAAGTTGGATGTATCATCCCAGGGGAGCCCACGTAAGGCAAATCGAACGAAACGTCTTTGAACATTTTCAATTCTGAGTGAATGGTTTTCATAAAAGGGAGACCATACTTGGGATGCATATTCAAGATGAGGACGGACTAGGGAAATGTAAAGCGCTTTAGTAACATAGGGGTTGGAAAATTCTTTTGACCATCTCTTAATAAAACCGAGAGATCTATTAGCTTTATTAATAATTTGGTCAAAATGGGAATGGAAATTCAGGTGTTTGTCACACATAATACCAAGATCTCTAATAGAATCGACTACTTTGACGGCGTCATTAAGGAAGTAGTATACTCTATGAGATGGAATTTGTTTGCGCGAAAAGGTCATTTGTTTACATTTACCTACATTTAACTCTAGGAAATTATGCATGCACCAAACAAAAAAGATATTAAGATCATTTTGTAAAAGTAAGGAATCAGATGGAGTAGAGATAATCTTAAAAATTTTCTTATCATCCGCAAACATTAGGATATCTGAGTTTTTTAATTTAAGACAGACATCGTTAACAGATAAGACGAAGAGAAGGGGGCCAAGGTGACTACCTTGTGGGACTCCAGAAGTTGCATGTATAGGACTGGAGACTGAGTTACGGAAAAGGACTCTATAAGTTCTATTCGCAAGATTGGAGCTTATCCAGTTTATAAATATAGATGGAAAGCCTAGAGCTCTTAGTTTGAGATAAATTATGTTATGGGATATTTTATCAAAGGCTTTGCTGTAATCAGTGTATACGACATCAACTTCTTTGCCATTCTCAAGGGCTGACAAAACTTTGGATATAAATTCAATTAAGTTAGTCGTAGTGGATCTACCTTTAAGAAAACCATGTTGAGCGGGGGAGAATAAAGGCTTGCAATGGAAATAAACGGAATCATAAACTAAGCTTTCAAAAAGTTTTGGAATGCATGAAAGTTTAGCAATAGGTCTATAATTGTTAATTTCAGTTTTATTGCCTTGTTTATGAATGGGAAATATAAATGAATCTTTCCATATATGAGGAAACACACCTTGGGAAAGAGAGAGTTTAAAGAGTGCAGTTAGAGGCTTTGACAGAGAATGCATACATTTTTTTAGAACAACTGATGGGACGCCATCAGGACCAGGGCTAAAGTTTTCTTTGAGGCTTACGATTTTGGCAAGTACCATTTCTTCAGTTATTGTAAACGATGAAAGGGAGGTTTGAGTGCAACCATCTAAATAACTAAAGTAGTGTGGATCAGGATCATGCAGATGTTCAGTATACGATTTGCTAAAGTAATTAGCAAATAGATTTGATATGGTTGTTGGATCAGAGGAGATTATGTTGGAGAAACTCATTGAAGGTGGAAACCCATCAGATTTTCGTTTGACATTTATAAACTTGAAAAATTTCCTTGCATCAGAAAGAAGGTTATTTTCCATTTGGTTAAGGTATTGGTTATAAAGGGATTCCCTTAATTCAGAGAAAGAATTATAGGCGAGAAGATAGTTGTTGTGATCAGTATCAGATTTGGACTGTAAAAAGATCTTCCAAAGCTTGTTACGGGTATTTCTTAGGCTACGGAGCTCTCTGTTGTACCAAGGGGGAGCAGAGGTGAAATCTTTTCTACAAGAGAACGGTACTGATTCTTCAATACAGTACGAAAGAATCAAATAAAACCAATTTGTAAGGGACTCAACTGTTAATTGGAGGGATCTTAATTCAAAATCGGCTGAGCTAAGAAGATTGTTAAGTTTGGAGAAATCAGCCCTACGAAAATCATAACAGTAATTTTCCATTTCAAAAAAGTTGTCTTCAAATTCAATGGGGAAGGAGAGATTAAAGGGTGGATGATAGCGATCCAAGGTTGAGAGAAGATGAGGGCTGGGGGAGACAACACAATTATCGCAATCAGATGAGAATATGAGATCGAGGTGTCTCCCCATAAAGTTTCCTACTCCATTTAGTTGAAAAAGACCACAATCGGACAGACGATCAATGAACAGCGATTCAGATTCAGAAGAGATGTTAGTTGGAAAGAAGGATGTCTGATCATCTGAGGTGGGCCAATTGAGATGGGGAAGATTAAAGTCACCTAGAACGATGATTAAATCATTAGGTTGCACTAGTTCAAGCAGATAATCAATGGCATTAACAGCGGCTTGGTATGCTTTAATTTGTTGGGCTGGCCGAATGTAACAACAAAGGACAAAAAGACAAAACTTAGGGAGTGTAACCTTAGCTGATACACCTTCAAATTCGATTGAAGTGGGAATACAGATTAATGAACTTTCAAAATTATTAGCGATAGCTAAAAGCACACCACGACCGTGTGTATTACTCGCACATTCCACGACATCCATTCGATAGATGGAATAGTCGTTAGTGAAGAGTTCAGTACTAAGGATATCAGGTGTGAGGTTGGTTTCGGTAAGGGCAAAGATGTCATAAGGAAGGTTTTGGGCGTTATTAAAGACGGCAGAAGTTTTAGACCTTAACCATCTTACATTTTGATAGTAAAGGCTAAGACATTTAGGCTTAGTGGTCTTTAGGTTAGGAGCGATAGTATTTCTTCATATCTGCACGGGATTTTTGGATATGAGATAGTCGTTTTGAAGAGATAAAAGACGCAAAAGAGGTAAGGTCTTCTCTCACTTTTTGAGGAGAAATTTCAAGGCCATCATGAAATTTCAAGAAAATTTCCATAAGTGCATCACGTTTGGTAGGGAGGCCTTCTTGGGAGATTAAAACCTTAATGTTGGTATTTGTTTTACCTTCAAAGCAAACAGAATCTGGTTTGTCGTGCAGGAAAGCTAGGTAAAGACGAACATTATTGTAGATTTTGTAGTCTCTAAGACGGGACATAACATACCGATCATTAATATTGGCCTCAGATAAATGTTTAGTTAATTTAACATTTGGAGGGATCATTGGGTTAAGGAATCCTTGAGGTTCTTGGGAAACTGATGAAGAAGAAGTAGGGTTAATGGTGTGAGAATGAATGAAATTTGTATAAGCGGGTATTTTAGCAGGAGCATCAACCATCGGAGAGCAAAAACCAAGACCCGGATGAGGGGTTTTAAAAGAAACTCGTTTGGGTGGAGGCTTTACAGATGTGGGAGAAGTTTTTCGTTTAAGGGACGAAAGTTGGTTGGAGAAAGAAAAGTTTGGAAAGATTTGTGTTTTAAGGGTCCAGTTAGTTTCAATATTTTTTTTGGGATAAGGTTTGATATTAGGTTGGTGATTAGGTTGGGGATTAGGTTTAGGACTAGGTTTAAGATTAGGTTTGGGATTAGGTTTGGGATTAGGTTTGGGATTAGGTTTGGGAATAGGTTTGGAATTAGGTTTGGATTTGTTAGACTTAATTAGATTATTATTGCTACTCATACTGGAAAGCCGCATTTGCCCAATTTGTAAGTATCCTTTTTGGTGATGAAACATCCAGTTATATTTGGAGGGAATCAGGAACTTGAATCTTCTTCCAGACAATTGAAGACATTCGCAGATATTGACACAGTATTCTCTTTTGAAATAGGAGCGAACCCATGTAGCATCAGCATATCCGGGACAATTATTAAGCACGAACCATGTATTATTAGCAGATTCAAGCCTGCTTAGTCTCAAATTCCAGTCCGATAACTTCCAGGAATGGCCACATTTGTTAATTATTTCGTCCTCTGCAATAGTATTCGCTGAGGTTTGCCGCAAGAATTTCATCACGAATGGATACGTTCGCGATATCACATGACGGTATGCCGGGTTGTTTAATGATGTCGTAGAGAAGCGATTCAATTTTTTGAGATTTAACATTAAGGCTTTCAAGCTCGCGGTACACACTCGTATATTTCTGTTCTTGATTGCTTATATCGTAAGCAATAGATATGAGTGCCGTTGAAACCCGAGTAAGCATACAATTAATGTTTTCGAATTCGTTAACGAGTTTGAGGTTTGTAACTTCACTCATTTGATTGGAGGAGGGGGAGAGCCGTGATGACGAACTTTGCAAACAGCAATCAATATCAGATTTTAGTAGGTTTAACTGGTCAGACAAGTTTTTTTTCAGATCGTTTGCCGACCAAGTTAGCACCTTTAACTTATCGTCAATGTCTACACGAAGAGAATTCAACCCACCTATGACGTCACAATATTGTTTTTCCAAAGAACGTATCGTGGAAAGGCACTGCGTAGACGATTGTTGACATTGGATGTTTGAGTCCTCAACACTGTTACAAACATGATCAAATTTCTTGGAGAGATTAGAAATTTGATCTTGGCAGACCGAATGTTCATTAGATAGGGATTCTTTTAAACATTGAATTGCAATCATAATATCCGACACAGATATTTTATTGCATTCATCGCAATAAAACGCAAAATTGCGTAGATAGTCTTTTAGGTAAACACTCGCCTTTCTGGCCAAGCCAGCACAAGAGGGGTGTAAGTATTTCCCACAAAGGCCACTGCACTTTAATAGTTCCGCGTTTGAGTCAACGATGACACACATTTTATTGGCGCACGACATAATTAATCAAAAAAGAAATAATATGTTTTTTTTTGTTAAAGTTATTGTTTAGTTGCTTTTAATTTTTTCTATGCTTGTTAGTACACAAGAAGAAAAAAATGCTGGTGTAATGGGAAACGGCGATGGGCAGTAAAGTAGGTCGGGTAAGAATTATCACACGCGCTGCGAGTATATTGATATATTTTTTTTTTTTTGATTTGTAATTGATTAATTGGGGTCGGTAAAAAGGTGGCAAAGGGCAACTGAGGAGCGAAAAGAAAATGCGACTGCACTTGACGAAGGTTGATCGATGACCATACTTTATATAATTTTTGCTTTCTTATGGCTCAATTTAAACACTCTTATGATATTGAAAACCTCATGTTGACGAATGTGTAATTTTACTACACATTCGTCAACTTCTTGTAAAATATTTACTTCAGGAAATGTTTAAATAGATGTCACTCGGAAACGCTTAAATCTAGAGACATAGCTTCAAGTAAAAGTTAACATCTCAATTCAAATTCTGAACAACTTTATTTAGCGGGAAAAAGAGATTTCAAGGCTTCGTATTTCCTGATAACATTCATATTGAAGTACCTTTTTGATAACATTCGAAATTGCTTGCAAGGTCTTATAGGAAAAAGAAAAGGACACATTTCTGTAATAATAAGAACAAGGAATAATTCCTGGAAGAAATGTATTTATTTTTACATTGATTTTGAGCAACAAAATTATGTCTCAGAAAAAACTTGCTATAAATGAATTCCTTATCCTTAAATTAAATTTATTCTGACTGTCCATCCATTCATAATTTACCCCTTAATCAGGACATGAAAAAACAATTATATTTACACAACCCCTCTTATTTACCAAGTTATGATTTAAAATTTGATTAAACAGATTGTTTAACTTAGGCTATGATCCCATCTCTTATGATTTGCTTATTCCTTCCTTCATTTTAAAGTGATACATTCATCCACACATAGGTACATCAATCCACCTCCAATCTCCGTTTCACATTAAATCAAAATTTCGGTTAACCTCCCATCTACCATCAGTACCAGAAATCCAACCAACCATTTATAGTTGTTCTTGTTGTTGTTAGAGTTGTTGGAGGGCTTGGAGTTAGTCGGAGAACTCCCTTCTTTGTCAAACTAAAATTCATCTATGAGGCCATGTCATCTGAACCGAAACCCCCCCACACCAGCCACCGTCCACCACTGCCTTAACCGTTAACAACAAAACGACAACAGCAAAACAAGTCTAGCTTCTGTAGAGTGATTTTGAGTCTCTGGTGCTGTTGTATTGTAGCCGTATCGCAGGACCGTTTTCATTTGATTTCCTGTTGCAATTATAGATAGGAATCAAATGCTAAATAAACTGTTTCCGTTTTCAAGCGTCACCATCACTGGCACTGGCATTCTGGCACTCACGTCAAATCAGGGTCCTGGACTTAACCGAAAACATTGTCACTGTTATTGTTCCAGTTGACAGGCGACCAGCTACAAGCTCCCAGCTCTCATTTCTCATGCTCCTATCCTCCTACCAGCCAGAAAGTATATTTACACAAAGCGTGAAAGGCTATGGAAAGGGGGACAGGACGCCAACACCGATGCCAATACTTTCGATGGAAGGCGACTACAACGACGACAACTACGGTATACGATAGCCAATAGTAAAAGCCATTGCCATTACATCTGGGCTCTGGGTGGTAGTGGCAATGGCAAGGACAAAACCGTCATTGTAACAGCAGGCAGTGTCAGCTGCAGATATGCTTGCAGTTCATGGGCTCCGCAGCTCCAGCTCTAGCACCAACTCCAACTCCCTATCAAGACCGTTTGTTGTGGCCAATACATTCAGCATCGACGTTCACTACTCGTACACGTAGATGTTGGAAAATGGCAATGGAAATGGAAATGGGATTGGGATGAAATAAGGTACATAGAAGTACCGCAAACAGTCGATGTGTTAGTGTATTATGGAGCCTGAATCCTGACATTATTTATGCTCTTTATCGCTAGGTCCTATCGTTTGTTGGTTAACATGAGTGTGTTTTGCTCTTCAACTACACATACGACAAACTTGTATTTCGGAAATGTCCTTTTTTATATTTTTGAAAAAATTAAAAAAAATGTTTTTATTTTCAATAGAAGATGACAAACAAACAAAACGCTATGACCGGGCATCAGACACGACATCAGGACATGCAGTGCAGTCCAGGACAACTTGGTCCTATCCTATTTTATTTCGAACCGTGGCCGGATGATACGCGACAAATGGGCTTGCGGGGCTTTGTAGGTATATACTTCTGGGGTGATTATGTTATGGCACTGTGGTACAATGTTTTCCATATCAGTGTGAAAATAACCGTGTGGTATAAGTCATGCAGGAAGGACATCCGCGAATGGTTGCAACGCTGCACGGCCAACACACAACTCAACGAGTGCATGAAAAATGTATTCAAAAAATGTATTTTTGTTTTGTTTATTGATGTTGTTTTTATGCATAAATATTTTATTTATATTTTGTTTTTATCTTCTAAATAAAAATATTGCGAATAACAGAAAAATACAAAGTTTTGTTCGTTCTTCAATTAGCCTGAGAGCAATTTGCGTAATAGGATGAAAATTAATTGATGTTGCACAAACACATGAAAGCACAAACCTAAATAGATTAGTTATAGATACGCATGCAGCATAAAATAATATTTTCAATAATAATTAATGTGTTTTTTTGTTTTTGGTATGTGTAACTTATTGACTTATTATTGTTTATCGATAAATAATATTCTGCCATTTTGTTATGACTAATGGGGTTTTCCAGGGATACATATGGAGACGGTATTAAATGGTTATGATTCCAATCAATTAGCGTCAACTTCACTACATATGTTAATTTAATATAAAACTTTGTACTTATACTTGTTGTGGGTTCATAATCTAAACAAGGTATTGATTTGAGCTTTGCAGGTGACCCTGCTTAATTTAAGTGTTTATTTGCTGGTATAATTGTTTGCAATTAAACGGAAGCTATGTTTATATATTTATTTGTCTATTCATAATTTATTTTATAAACGTATCTACATATCATAAATAAAGTTCGTATTTAAATCAAAACAAAAGAGCGATTAATTGAACAACTTCTCTTTTACAAAACATCGCATCATATATTGGGCTAAACAAAATACCCGTAAACTATTTAATAGTAACGAAAAGCTTAGAGTTTAAATTTGGGAGTGCATTTTTTTTTTTTTTTTTTTTGACAGGAGGAAATCTCAAAAGACACTTAGCAGTATTCGACACCAAGTAGTGTGGGACTTTTAACCACTAAAACCACCTCTTCATCAGGACCAATCTTGAAGGATCGACTTCCGATTTTTCTTTCTTAATTTTGTACAATCACTTTGGGGGAAGTTTAAACTTTTAATACTTTCCCATGTTTTTTTAGACCATAAGTTCATGAGGCAGTAGTACCCGTGGTATGATGGTTAGTGCGTTGGACTGTCATGCAAGGGGTCTTGGGTTCAATCCTTGCCTGTGCCACCTTAATTTAAAAAAAAAATAATTTTCGCGGGTACTACCTCTTGCAAGGAATTGACAAATCCTTCAAGAGTAATTCTTGTCATGAAAAAGTGCTTTATCAAACTAGCTGTTCGGATTCGGCCTAAAATTGTAGGTCCCTTCCATTCTTGACAACAGTACTCGCACACAGGAATTGTTGAGAGTTGTAAGTCAATAGGCCCTGGTTCACAACGGACTGTTGCGCCACCCCATTTTTTTTTTGATTTGAAGCTCATGAGGCTTGGTTCTTCTTAATCTCCGAACATGGTTGCTTATATTTAAGACGGACTCCATTTCAGAATTAGTATGACTTTGCAGTCTCTGGTTGTCTGTAACCATTTCTATTTGTAAGTCACGATGTAGATCGGTATTTCTTATGTACCAAGGTCCATTAACTAATCCACGAAGGACTTTGTTTTTGAATTTTTGAATGATTTTCTTTGTACAGCCCCATAATTGGATTCCATAGGTCCAAACAGGCTTTAGTACTTGATTATACAGCATTATTTTGTTTTGGATTGATAAATCAGAGTTGTTACAAAGTCACCAGTACATTTTTCTATATTTCAAGTTAAGTTCTGCTCTAATCTTTTTGATGTGCTCTTTCCACTTTAGCTTTGCATACAAAGTCACTCCAAGGTATTTGGCCGTATTGGCGTAAGGTATACAGCTTGATTATTAATGATAATTGGAATATTGTTTATCTTTTTATTTGCAAAGTTCATATGTGAAGATTTTGTTTCATTGAGTTTGATACGCCATTTTTCGGTCAAAGCTCTCACTGTGTCGACGGCATTTTGTAGTTTTACTACTGCCTTAGAGACACATTTGTCGGGTACCAAACTTGGGGTATCATCTGCAAAAGTAACCATTATGGTGTGGTTACCAACGGGAATATCCCTTGTGTATAGTAAATACAGGGTAGGACCTAGGACACTTCCTTGTGGTACACCGGCTTCTATTTTCTTCAATTCCAAATATTCATAATCGTACCTGACTCTAAACAATCGGTCTAAGATGTACGATTTTAATGTTTCAAAGTTCTGTCTGGGAAGATCCCTTTGCAGTTTGTACTCAAGTCCCTCATGCCAAACCTTGTCAAAAGCTTGAGCAACATCTAAGAAAATAGCTGAACATACTTGTTTTTCTTCTAATGCTTTTTCTATTACATCCGATATTTTATGAACTTCGTCTATCATGGAATGTTTATTTCTATAGCCAAACTGATGGTTTGGGATTAACCTTATTTCTTCTATGATTTTGCTAAGCCTCTTCAGAAGCAATTTTTCAAAAACTTTTGCCATAATTGGTATAAGCGATATTGGTCTGTAGGCCGTCACTTCTGCAGGTGGTTTACCTTGCTTTGGTTTGACAATTACTTCAGCAATTTTCCAATGGTGCGGGACATACCGGTGCTTAAGGCATGCAATTATTATATATTGGAGTTTTATGAAGGCTTTCAATGGAATTTCTTTCATAACCTGAGCAGTAATTAGATCGTAACCTGGTGATTTTTTATTTGATAGTTGATGGAAACATATACTTTTTATTTCTTTAAGTCTTACAATTGGTATTTCGCTTATCAACAAACTGTAAGCTATTTTCAGCCGCGTTTGATGAATATGGCTTAAAAACATTCGCAAGATGTTCAGCGAAAAGGTTAGATTTTTCTTTCGGGTTACCGATCCCTTTTCCATCTTGAGATTTCAAGGCGAGTTTTGTAACTGCGGTCTTTTCAGGCGCTTGGCTGCTTTCCATAGCGAAAAATCGGTTGAAGCATCAGTCGTTAAATTCCTCAGGAATGTACTGAGTAAATCATTTTTTGAATTTGTAAATTTGTTTTTTAAGATTGTTGCTTATACGGTTAAACGTTGTTTTATCATCTGGAAATCTACTATTTTGCCATTTTCTTCGAGCTCTTCTTTTCTCTATTATCAACTCTCTTATCTCTAAAGGATATTTTATTTCCTTTTGTCTTCTATTAGAAAATGTTGGAGTACTTTCTTCAGCGGCCTGTTGTACATCAACAATAAATTTTTCCACTTCATGGTCAATTTGCTTAAAAGCCGTTCTCTAAAATCATTCTATTTTTTTTTTCTCATTCACAAGCTTTGGATTACTTTTTTCTAGTACTTTCGATTCACTTAGTGAAGTATGATCTGATCGTTTGATTCCTTTAGCTACGAAAAAGTCAATAACGTCTGGTATTTTATAAGTATCGGAAGGCCAGTAAGTTGGCGACCTGGAGGAATAAAATTCGCAATTGTATTTACGGCCTGCTTGGAAAAGTCTTATGCCTTTTTTTGATATAAGTCTTGAACCCCAATGGGTGTGTTTCGCATTGAAGTCTCCACCAACAAGAAAGTTGTGCCCAAGAAGATTAAATAGATCGTCTCCTGTCGGGGAGCACCTTGGTGGGCAGTATATAGCTGCTATCTTGAACTCTTTCTTTTTCATACCAATACTAATAGTTGTTACTTGCATATCTTCACTAGTAAACTTGGCTCCTTCATAATGTTTTAAGCTTTCTTTTATAGGAATCACCGATCCACCTCTCGCCTTGTCAGCTGGAAAAGGAGTGTGGTAACATTCTATTACATTATCTAGACTTTGCCCATTGGAGAAATGAGTTTCGGACACCAGGCAAATATCGATATGTTCTAGATCTAAAAAGATTTTTAATTCGGATGAATGTTGTATAAGACCGTTTGCATTCCATGTAGCGATTTTAAGTGTTCTGTCCATCATTGTTTTTTAAGAGCGACTTTTTCGCTTAGCAGTTTGATATTCAAATCCTGTTTATCAATTCTTCTAAGAATAAGATGTAGCATTTCTTTTATGGAAGTCTCTTCATTCTTCCGCACATTTTTAACAATCTCAGAATAGGCTTTCTTTTTATCACTTTTACTTTGAACAGCCTTTTTAGGTGGTTCCTTCTTAGTATTGTTTTCAGCAGTTAAATCGTTATTTACTGCGTTTCTGGGTTTGTCTCTAGCAGATGTATTTTTGCTTCTGAACTCTTGGAATTTTTTGGCAACTGGGCAGCCTCTATAGCTTGCCGGGTGATTACCCTTGCAGTTCACACATTTTGCTTTCTGATCTTTGCTCATAGGACAATTATTAGTTGCATGTTTTCCTTCGCACTATACACAAGCAAACTCTCGGTTGCATTATTTTTGGGTATGACCAAAAGCTTAGCAACGTTTGCACTGCGGAACAACTTTAGATTTTCGGAGTGGTTCAATTTTAACAGCTATGCCCAAGATTGATCTTATTTTATAAATCTCCTCGAGACTTTGTTTGCATAAATAAAGACAGCAACCTCTTAGTTGTCATTTAATACAATCTATAGAATCAATTTAGTGTCTCCAGTTGATTGTAGAATAACCTTTCAAAGAACTATCAATTCAATTGTAAAGGATGATTAAATTTTAAGGAGCGATGTTGAATGTGAACCACGCCTAAACGTTAAGTTTTTTTTCCATTTGATTTTATATTTATCAATTTCAGACTAATTCAATTTGGATCACGGAAAGATACATAATCGAGCCTTAAAGTATTTGAGGACTATTATGAAAACGGGCGTTCAAATCAAAATGCATATAGTGCACATTGTGATTTTTTCGTTTAATTTAATCGTCCAAGGTTAGGTTAGGTTGGAGTGGTCTGGACAGCCACTAGGTCATTGACGCACCTAGACCTCAAGGGACCATTGTGATACCACTAATGAGGTTACTCATGGGAGAGTAATGAACTTAAGCAAACCATTTTGTACTTTTAATAAAGTTAGAGAGACATTTTGTGTCAATCGTTGCTGGTATTATCGAAGAAGTTATTACCGAGAAAGTTATTCCTTCTAATAGAGAGTGCTGGACATGTACATAGAAGGTGTTGGACTGTTTCCTCTTCCTCCTCGGCCATGCAGCTTCTACAGAAGTCATTTGTGTAGACCCCTAGCCTCAGAGCATGTCTTCCTATGAGGCAGTGTCCTGTTATTATTCCAATTGTAGAGCTTATACTTTGTCTGCTCAGGGATATCAAGCCTTTTGACCGTTTTAAGTCTATGCTTGGCCATATTTGCTTGGTTACTACTATTTGCATGTATCAAGTGGTGTTGCTATGTTATTTTTTGTCTAACATAAGGCAGAAGTGTTCCGTTTTTGGCGAGCTCATCGGCTTTGCAATTTCCCGGAGTGTCTCTGTGGCCCGGCACCCAAATGAGGTGAATGTTAAACTGTTCCGTCATCTCATTCAGAGATGATCGACAATCGTGGACTATTTGAGAGTTTGTGGAGACAGACGCGAGAGATTTAAGAGCGGCTTGGCTGTCCGAGAAGATTCGTATATCCTTGCAAGATATAACGTTTTCTTTGAGCCAGGATAGTGCTTCTTAAATCGCCGTTACTTCTGCCTGGAATTCACTACATTGATTGGAAAGTCTATATGATAGACTGAGATTCAGTTGTTCTAACAATCACTTCTATCAAGGAAAAAATGAAAGACACTAATGGAAACAAAAAACAAACTGCTTCAGATAAATCCAAACGCCAGAATTTTCGTTAAAGGAGACAACAAATTGCAAATCAACAATCGACTCTTCGTTTACCAAATTTTGGTTTAGTTGTCAAATCATCAGCGGGCATGTCACTCATTACTCATTAGTGAACTGTTTAGTGACAGCTGTTACGATTACTTTGACTGCAGTGAGGGAGCGAAGTTAGCCGTGGTTCCAAATTCATCTTCCGCTTTTGGCCACTAACCGCAGCGAGCGCCATCTGGAAATCGAAGTTCACACCATGTTCAATTCTGTCATCTGCCATAACTCAATTATTTTTCAAAAATTAAATATATGTTCGTATAATATAACTGGTCTCAAAAGTAAGCTTTTACATTCCGATTTTTTTAAATATTTACATTAATTTGATGTTATAATTCTAATAGAAACTTTAATTGAAGAATAGAATCAAAATGAATTTCTTAAATATTTCAAAGACTTTAAAGTAATGTTTACACCCGCGATAGGATAAAATTTGCATGGAAGAGCCAGTGGGGATTAGAAAATCCTTATGGGGTAATCTTATTAATTTTAAAGTTATTAAATCTAAAATTATTTTTCATATGGTTAGCAACAACCTAAACTATTATGTTATTCCTATTAATTAAATTGCAATGATTGGCTAAGCGATTTCGATGAACTAGTGGAATTTATGAATAATACTTCACTTGAAAATGTGTTAATCTTTGGTGATTTAAATGCTAGGATTGGTGAATATCAAAATTCTTCCCTTAATATTTTACGAGTTGCACTGGCCGAGAGTAGATGTTCTAGACATACAATTTATAACCGCAACGGGCGGAGTTTAACAGATTTTTTTTAAAGTTTTCGGTCTATTCGTTTTTAATGGGTCTTCTAATAGTGATGCAAGTGGCGAATTCACTTTTGTTAGCGGGCAGGTATAATCCGTGATTGACTTTGCTGCGATTTCAGGGGACTGGCTGAACATTATCGATGACTTTGAAGTTGCACTTGTCAACTATTCGGCTCATTTTCCAATTGTTATTAAAATTCAGATAACGGAGCCAAACCAGCTAGCTTCACCTTCTAGTTTTAATAAGCTGAAGTGGTCGGAGAACAATGCAACACTCTATAGAAGCCTCCTCTCTCGACACTTACTATCTCTGCCCCAACAATCCGCAGTCTCGTCTGAAGTGGTGTGTGAAAGTATAGAACGGCAGAAATCTCCGTAAACTTTCGGTTGTTTACTTAAAATTGTTTAGAACGACCAATTATCAATTTTTCAAAAACATCTATCTTCGCGTTAAAAATGATTTTAATAAAATGTGCTCAGTTAAGAAAATCACCTATTTAAAAAACGTGGCTAAGAAATTGGAAAACTGCAAAACTCAAAGATATTTTGGGAGACAGTGCGCGAACTTGGTGGGCGCAATCAGGGTATGAGGTTCTCTTTAGAAGCTGAGACGTTAGCAGCTCATTTTAAAACTCTACTCTCAGCTGATGAAGACCTTCATACCTTTGATTACGATACTAGAGTCAACGAGCTGGATTTAGAATTCTCATTGCCCGAATTGGAAGTAACGCTCCAAAAAAGGAAAAAAAGCAAAACTAGACGGCATACCAGTCGAGTTTTATAAAAACAGCAATATTGATTTGAAAAACTACCTCGTGTCCTTGTACAAGTTGTACAATGATGGATGTGTACCTATCAGTTTCAACGAATCTGTAATTTTTGCCATTTTTAAAAAAGGTGATGGTAACGCGGCGGAAAATTATAAAGGTATTTCAATTTTAAATTCAATAAGAAAAACTTTTACTGCAATCCTATATGAAAGGCTCACAAAATGGATTGAGGATAACAGTCTTTTAAGCATCTTTCAAGCCGGTTTCCGCCAAGGTTTTTCAACCATTGCTCAACAATTTATAGATAGGAAAAAGAAACTATAGACTTGCTTTGTTGATTTTAAAGCTGCATTTGATGAAGTCAATAGACAATCTTAATTTAAAAACTTTCTTGTAGTGGTTTGTCACGAAAGTTTCTCCAAGTGTATGCAAGTTTTATTTCGTCAACAAATGCAAGGGTATGGGATGATATCACATTTTCAAATCGATTTGAAACAATTTCAGGTGTTCCTAAAGGTTGTATCCTCAGCCCATTATTATTTGCCCTGTTAATAGATGATTTTGGCGATCTTCTCCCGGGTGGAGTTACTTTTGATAACATTTTAATCTTGCTGATAATGCTTGCTGATAATCCTTTCACGCTTCAAATGCAAATAAGTCGTTAAGTTCATTTTGCGAGTCTTGGGGATTACAAATTAATACCCAAAAAAATAAGATTGTTGTATTTGAAAAGAGACAATCAAGAAGGCGAGCGGAAGAAAAATGGTATTTATAAATAATACACATATTGAGGTTGTACAGGAGTTTAAATATGTCCTCTTGACCTACAATTTAAGCTGTATAAAGCACTCTAAAGAAAAAAAGCAACGGAGCTAAATTGGCACTTAACATAATGTGGCCAAAGTTTTTTAACGTCCAAGTACAAAGTTTTCAACGCGACAGTAAATGCATGCATGGCATATGGCGGTCAAGTCTTCGGATACACATCACTTCTAAGGTGGATCACAAAATGTTTCTGGATAAGCTTTCCAGAGCATCTTCATCTACTTCAAGAGCTATTTAGAGTCATTTAAACCAAAAACTGCCTTTGGAAGTCTCTTACTTTAGTAATGAATTTTCAGCCTAGGTTATAAGTATTATTTTAGAGCAAGACGCCGACTCCCACAACGCCGGCCGCTTTCGCATTACAAGGTCTATTCCAAAAAGTTGGTAGTTAAAACTGTACAGTTCCCGTTTATTTGATTT
>NC_079149.1:35035043-35152435 GCF_945859685.1 Eupeodes corollae
CTGCCGCTGAGATTTCAGTTGCAGAAAGCCCAAATGTGTCTCTTACGTTCTCGAGCGTTGGGCATCTTTTTGACGTCCTGGTGGCAAATTTTTGCTGAAAGATTTAATTGACACAAGAACTGAAGCCGCTTGAAAACCAGAAGCGTCGTATGTTCGTGAATTGGGCAACAACTCGAAAGTGATTCGGATTTTCATCGAAAAATCATCTTCAGCGATAAGGCTCATTTCTGTCTTAATGGCTTCGCCAATAAACAAAATATGCTGTATTGGTGTGCCAATTCACACTTACTCCATGAGTTATCATTGCATACGGTTTGGTGTGGTTTATGGACCGCCGCGGAGGCAGCTTCATTGGGCTGTACTTCTTCCGCAATGATCAAGACCGACACGTTTTTGAGAATAGCGATCGCTACCGTTCAATAGTATCCGAATTTTTTGGCCCCAATTGGATGATATGGACTTGCAGGACATGTGATTTCAACAGAACGGTGCCACAAACCACACAGCAAATGTCACAATCAATTTATTGGACACCAAGTTTGGAAAACGTGTTATCTCACGAAATGCTCCGGTCGCTTCGCCGTCTCGGTCGTACGATTTGACGCCGTCATACTATTTCCTTTAAGGCTACGTCAAGTTTATGGTCTATGCCATATGTGGTGAATGATAAGCTTCGTACGAATATCGAACATGAAATTGCATCAGTATCAGACGATTTATATTTGAAAACCGTCGAAAGTTGGTTTCAGTGTCTAGACTTCTGAAAGTGTGCACATGGTGACCATGCAGAAAGGAATCGAGTTCCATGCTTAATGGCATCCAACTTACTTTCACAGGAATACAAAATTTCTTGATATCCAAAACCGTTTTTGCACCGCTCTTATTGAAAAACACGATACGAGAGTTGTTTTGTTCCATAGTCTTAAAAATCTCAATTCAAAGCAATACAAAATTCGTCCTTGTTTTTGTGCGCTTACGGGAGTTGACCAAATGGTTTTCTGAATCAGAGGACCCATACATTTTGTTCGGCATAACACTGCGGTCCCAAACAGAACATTAATTGTAATAAAAATGACAGCCAATTTGACAGATGATGAGATTTAAGCAATATGGCTGCAATATTTACTGTCAAAGTCACAATTTGATGACCCTTTTATATACGTCATAAAGACGTCACTTTATTAGTCAATAAATAATTAATAATGTTTGAAAAATTATCACTCAATTATGTAAGTTTTATGCATTGAAAAATATCTTTCTACTTTGTAGTAAAAAGTCTGAAAATGAGAACAATAAAATTACTATACACCCAACCCATCTATAAAAAGGAAAATACATAAACTTGACGAAATTTCCAGACATTTTACATAAAAATGATTAAAAGCTTCAATTTTATAGCTTTATTAGAGAGAAAAGTACCTTCTCAATTATGAACGCTTAACGTCGATGTTTCCTTTGACGCTTCCATCATAAAATCATTCCTCAAAGATGCTATGAAAGTTTTTTTTTTTTCAATTATAAATTTTGACATTTTCCTAGCACCTTTACTACACTATACTCGTAGTTTTAGATACATAGGTTAGGTATACATCTCAAGAACATGGTGTTTTGTATAGTATACTTTTCCCGTCGTTTGACTAACGAGCCCTTACTCACCGCCCAATATACTTTTACGCGCCATAATAAACCGTTGCGCGCACACCATAATCGCTGCACTAAAAACCTTTTTTCGAACACCTAAATGTGCACTTCGGGTTCCATGGCGTGCGAAATGTCTTTGTGAGTGGGAGCAAACTTCCCGCTTCTGATGTTCCTGCGATGTTTTGATGTTATGTGATGTGATGTGATGGTTTGGGTTATGTCATCATGAAAGGATGCATTAAAAATCAGTGCAAGCGGGTGGTCTTTTTCTTTTGATGGTTAATGTTACTCTAAGTTTGAGGAGATAGTTATGAAGGTATAGCTAGCGATATGGAAGGAGGTAAGAAGGAGGCGATGAGAAGCTCTTTTCTATATAGTCTCAAGAGTCAAAACGGTCGAGGTTTATAAAAAAGAAACAGTCTGGGGGATGACAGTTCAAGAAGATGCAGTCAGTCATTTTACACATCCTTGCCTTGCATATCCTTGGTGAGATGCTGTTCAGTGCGGTGGGGAGTGGTCTTGTTGCTTGCATTTTGTGTGTGATGACTGCTTTTTGCAAACTTTTAGGCACTTTCCAAAGTTTAAACCCCCCTCCTCTTTTTTCTATGTTACTCAGAAAGAGATGTTTGTATTTTCATTTTTCCTATTTTTGACTTAATATTTAGTATAGTTCACACATTCATCCCAAACTTAAACCCTCACTCTCACCCGCGCACTATAACCTAACCAGGATAAAATAAGCTCAAAGAAACGCTTTAGAGCAGAGCTAAGACATGAGATAAACGTTGCCTTGAATTCAAGAAGGTAAACTGTAAAACGTTCAATTTTATGAGTAGGTTAGGTGCGCCTTCCTTAATAGAAGTAGGGTATAGTGTAGGTTAGGTAAGGTATGCAGAGGGTATAAGTTTGAGCTGAGAGCAGAAAATTGTTGGGGTTGTTCTTGTTATGCAGAAGATGATGCAAAGGATGCGGAGTTTATGATAAAACATCGCCTCAAGGCGAATATTTATTTAAGTGTGTGTGTATGTAAAAACTATGTCCCTGTGTATATGTTGTATCCTGTATCCCTATATTCTTATGGTGTTGGGTACGTGCTTTTGCTTTATGGCCACCAACTGATGCGTTATGCAAAGACATGAAGGAACTTTTAATAGAACTTTAGTTAGTTTTAAATATTTTAATGGAATAATTAAGAATGCAGTTAGATTGAAGGATTTTTTGTTTTAATTTTTTATTTTTTTTATTTTATCTTGTAGCACTATTAAAATATTTTCTTTTGACGATGCACATTGTACACATAGTTTGTTTTAGGAGTGCTTCAATTTTGTTTGTATTTAAATAATTTACTTTGTACTTATTTTATGGATAATGACTGCTTTTTGGCTCTCATATATAATCGGTCGTTTTACTTCAAGGACTAATTGAAGAAATAATTACATTTTCTGGTAAATTTTCAAAAGAACTGAAAATTAAATGTTTTAAAGGGTTCTTGGAAATCGCTTTCATGATTTGTTATTAAAGTGCTCGTCTTTTAATTAAATTTGAAATACAATTTGAACTCAGTGTCGCTAAAAATATTTCAGTTAAAAATGTATTTTTATCAATTTCTAGTAACAGGCTATCCATTTTGCGGTTTCAAAAGTTTAGGGCTTGAATTCATAGACAAAATTTTGGGGGTCTGGTAATGGCAAAAAGCCAATGTTTGGTGCGCTCTTTGGTCCGGAGACCGGAGTTGTGATTGGACCTAACTTCTTCGAAAACGGCGATGGAACGACTGTCACCGTTAATTAGGACAGTTGCCTACTTTTGAAGAATAGAACTTGGAGAATATGTGGTTTCAATAAGACGGTGCCACATGCCACACAACTCGAGCGAATATTGCTTTATTGCAAGAGAGATTTCCTGAATGCGTAATATCTCGTCCCATCGCGTCATGGCGATATCAACTGGCCACAAAAATCATGCGATTTGACACCGCTGGACTTTTTTTTGTGGGGCTATGCAAAAGATCGTGTGTATGCAAATAAACCTTTAACTCTTGAGCACTTAAAAGCCAACATTCGTCAAGTTATGGCTGAGATACCACCCAATATGAAACTGCAAAATCTCTGATTGATGATTGATAACTATGATCACAAAATGTTGAAGGAATATTTAGAATATCCTAGAGACTTGATTCGTAAAAATTTTTTATATAATAAGCGCACATTTAAGGGAATATTATTATTATTATTACCCTTATTTTGTAAAGACACAGTGGGAGCAATAGGAAATTGAGAGAAGGGTTGAAAGGAGGAGCCGGTGCACATACGTTTTGAATTCCTGAATATTGCTATGAGTTCGAAAAACATAGTGTAGTAAAGCATTGCAGATTCGCGTGATACGGCAAAAGAACGAATCTCTGTTCTTTAAAGTTCGACTGAAGTTGGCCTCGAGGGTATACTAATGAGCATTCCTAGAAAAGCTAGTATATCGGTTGAACTGTTAAAGGGAAGAAATACAGCTGGCTATTTCTCTAGAGCATAAAACATTAAATTAAGGGTAAAAGAGGGTGAGACAAGAAACATTTCGACGATGTTTAAGTAACGTAAATGATCTAATGATGGTAATATCACCAGTCAATCTAAATGCTCTACGTTCAATACTGTCCAAGAAGCTTAAGTTGCAGAAGCACCAGCCCAGATATAGGAGTTATACTCAAGCTTTAGACGTATAAAGTTTTGTAGATAACAGTCAGTTCCGAGGAGGAGAAAAACTTCTTGCATCGCCTTATATAATCAAACAATTTGTTGCACGGCATTTTGGCGACGTAACGTATGTGATCTTTTCACTGTAGAGGTGGTTGGTTGTGCACATACCGAGATGTTCAATCTCCTCGATGTAAGTGCCATCCATGGATAATGGCATGGGAGTATATTTCGCATTAACGATACAAGACAGCATTGGGCTTTGGAAGCAGTAAATTCCACGTGGTTTCTTATTCCCTATTTTAGAATGCTGTTTAGGTCGGAATTTAATGAGTCTGAAAACGAATCTGAAAAGCTGAGAGTACATTCGTCAGCGAAACAATGTATTGGATTTGAAGTAACAGATAAGAGATCATTAATAAAAATGAGAAAGAGTGTTGGAGATTGTAAAGAGCCCTGGTAGGTAGGTAGGTAGGTAGGTAGGTAGAAATGGCGATCTCAAGGTAACCTAGCCTGAGATCCAATTAGCTGTAGTGCGCCGTTTTGATACCAAAAACCCGTTTTACCTTTGATTGAAAGGGATAGATTTATAGATAATCTTCATAGCGATTATCTTAGAGCCATTTTGTCGCATTGAGAAAAAAGATTAGGTCTCTAATCTTTCCGTCAGATAGCTCATCAAGTTCGTGAAAGAATGCTTTTCCAAAGTTTTTCATTCTAGTATTTGCCAAAGTAGGACAATTACAGAGGAAATGGATCATCGTTTTACTTTCTCTTTGGTCACAACAGCTACGGCAAAAGGTGTTGTAAGAGATACTCAACTTCTCTGCATGAACTCCTATAGGCCAATTTCCGGTACAAACCGCAACAATCCTAGCTATCTCTTGCCTTGGCCTGCATAGAGATCGTTTGTACGGGTTTTATTATAGGTGGGCCATATCTTCATAGATATAATGCAGTTGGGTAAATTGCTCCACCTTCGGTTTGATTCAGTTTGGTAGATAGAAAAGATTTTATCCTTCATAGCACCAAGAGGAATGTTAACCATTTCCGCAAGTGAGCTATGAAGGGCCGATCCTTGCCTGGCTAGCTCGTCAGCCCGTTCATTTCCCACGATACCACTATGGCCCGGAACTCAGATCAGGGTGACACCGAGGTTAATATTCAGGCTCGCAAGCTCATCGCGACATTGCTGGACCAATTTAGATAAGGATATGGCCGAGTTAATGGCTTTGACAACTGCCTAACTGTCTGAAGATAGCCGCATTTCGGTTTTGGTTTGGGTTTTGTTTAAGTATCTTACATGCCTCTCTTATTGCCAGCAGTTCAGCCTGAAAAATGATAGCAAAGTCAGGGAGCCTAAAGGATTTGGCTACATTTAGGGACTCAGAAAAGATCCCAGGACCACCTCCGCACTCCATCTTTGAGCCGTCAGTAAAGATGGTTGTGTCGAAACCTATCGACACGATTTCATTCTCCCAATCTTCTCTGGATGGGAAAATAACCTTAAAACCCTTACTAAGCCCCAAAGTAGGAGTGCAGTAGTCAGTGTCTACCGAGATAATATCTGAGGGAATCAATTTCGTTGTGTTGCTGTGACCATAAGGTTTTGACAACCAGCTGTTTGATTCCTTCAGCCTTATAGCGCTGCAAGACAGCATTGCGTTTTCGAACCAGTAAATTGCACGCGGTTTCTTATTTTGTAGAATGCTGTTTATTACATTTTGTTGTTCCAGTTAAACATCAGAAAAAGAGGGACGTGAGGCTGAAAACGAATCTGAAAAGCTGAGAGTACTTTCGTCAGTGGTACAATGCATTGGATTTTAAGTTACAGACAGGAGATCATTAATGAAAATGAGAAAGAGTGTTAGAGATAGAACAGATCCCTGAGGCATACCAGCATTTATTATGGGGTTTTCAGACTTGAACCCATCAATTACTACTTGTATTGAACTATTCAAAAGCTAAACATTAATCCAATGATGGAGGGATTCATGAAAACCAAAAGCACGCATTTTCTATAAGAGAGCCTGATGTCAGACCCTATCAAATGCTTTTGAAATATCAAGTGTAATAATCTTACTTTCTCCAAAACGATGTAAAGATTTGCAGCACTGTTCAGTGAGATAAAGCATGAAATCACTAGTGGACCTTTTGCTACGAAAGCCGTATTGTCGGTCAGGAAGAAGCTTTCGATCTTCGAGATATTTCTTGAACTGATAATTAATCAGCGTTTACATGACCTTGGAAAGAAGGGACGTAAATGCAATCGGTCGATATTTAGAGAGTGAGTAAGATTAGCCTTTGTTGGGGATAGGCTGGACAAATGCTGTTTTCCACCCGCTCAGAACGCAGAACGAGACCTGAGGAGTAGGACAGATGAAAAAGCTTACGGAGTGGTTTTGCCAGCGTTGAAGAACACCTTTTCAGAACAATAGCGTTGATACTATCCGGGCCAGCGGATTTGTGAATGTCAAGATCCTTAAATACTCTAGCAACTGAAAGAGTGCGAAAGAACATTCGTCCTATAGAATCGTTTAGGCCTTCGGGTACAGGAGGAGGCATGTCACTCATTGGCAGAATCTAATAAACAGCAACCTGTGTTGCCAGCAAATGGGCTTTATCAATCGGGCTTATAAACGGAGTGTCATTGGAAACGATCGTAGGAACTGACGATGACGTAGTATTGCGCAAATTTCAACCTCTTTACAGCTCCCATCGAACCATGCGTTTTCCTTAGGTCTGATGCTTTCAACCTTATTCAGGATAAAACTTCTCATTCCCAAGAGAATCAAACTTGTGATCTTATCATTGTCAACGTCACTATCCAAGAAGCTCAGTAAAGAGCTTAAAATATTTACTGAGACCGTCCCGTTGCCTTTCTCGTATTGCCAAACGGTCCTTTTAGGTGATCTTTCTTTAAATGGAGACTGTTGACACGAGAAAATAGCTGATATGACACAATGGTCTGATGCACCTAAAGGAGATAGAACACTAATAGTGTGTTTCCCAGGGTCAGGTGTACGAAACTAGTCAAGCGTGTTTTCTGCTCGACTTATACCATGTCCGATATTCGAGTGGGCTCGTTGAGCAGCTGAGTTAGGTGGATCTTAGCACACACTCCTTCGGATGTTGTCCGGCCCGAATGTTGAAGCCATGAAGAATTGTGTACATTGAAATCGCCCGTAACAACAATCTAAGTGCGATTATAGGACGAAACAATTCTTTGGATGGAAACAGACAAAGGATCAAATTCACGATAAGTTTGCACTGTGTCTAAATTAGGGCTTCTCTTCTCAGATGAATATTCAAAATATCTCACCACATTCATTTTTCAATCCATGTATCAAAAATTAAGCTGTTAAGTTAAATTTCAAAATATTGAATCCAAATATAAACTCAAGATAGAATGTTCCAAATTTGTATTGACTTCGAGGAGAAACATAAAACTTACAACGCCTATAAGCACCCATGTTATCGCCGGAATTACTCTTTTCGACTTGCTTACCATTTCAATTTAATATTTGATTAAAATCTCGAGCTAGAATTGTTTTACCAAAGCAATTCTTGACTTATACGACCAGTTCCTAATTCTGCAAAAAATAATGAGAATTAGAAATATGTTTAAAACTGAGTTTCTCTAAGATTCGAATGAGTTTCCCGTACTTTTTTTTATCCCCAACTGATAATATTGCAAACTGTCTTAAACAGTAAATATAAAACACAATAATAGTCACTGAAAAGGAACTGTGGCTCCAAAAGTATAAGTCAAAAAAGAAGTAAGTATACACCCTGTGTCGCATTTCAATTTATTTTAAAGAAGCACACAAATTTTTTACCATCTCTCTTAATCAACATAAAAACTTTAAAAAAACCAACACCGATATTGTGAACAATACTAAAAAACATGATTTGTGAACCTATCTTAACCATCACCGAAAGGCTTTCAAGTCAATTTATGAGCTTAATTAACTTTTGTAACTGCACTCTTGCTTGTGATTTATCAAAGAAATAAACAAACCAAAAGAAACCTTAAGGAAGATCCCTCTGCCTAGCACAGATACAAGGTCATAAGTTTCAACAAGCCACCTATAAAAAATATCTCCTCTTCAAATTTATACGCGGTACACGCTATTTTTAAATTCTGACCACTTTATGATAAGTGCGCGCTCATATAAACTTGATGGCAAACAAAAATAAAAATAAAAACAAACAACAAAAAAGTTTTCCAAAATTTTAAACAATCTTCCTGCAGCAACTTCTATACCTATACTCTGTGTTTATTTCTAAAGTCAAGAAACCTTTCCCGACTCGCGGAAGCTCGACTCATTCCGCCATCCGTCTCCGTGCACCGTGTACCGTGCGTCGGTCGTCGTCTCCGTCAGCATCGTCGGTAAACAATAAACACCCGCTTGCAGCATTTCATTTATTTACTTTTGTTGCATTTTATTATTCCTCTAAAGTCTTCACTACAATATACCTTACTAACGTCTACGTCCTTACATTCATATATGATGTACGAATTTCTTCAGCAGTACTTTTTTGGCGTTCTATCATATGCTAGCTTTCAGTTTTCCGACATTTGAAACCAACCATAGAGGTACAACCAAACTAAGCAACGAACGAAAGAGCAAACGAACGGCAGAACCTCCTCGAAGCTTGAAGTCGTATCTGCGGTATTAACTTGAAGCTGAAATCCATCTTAAGGATAAAGTTTCAACATTTATGCCATGCACGTAAAGTCAACTTTGGTTCAAGTGACTTTAGTTCTTGTTCGTTGTGTATGTCGTGTCGTGTTGTTTTGCATATGGCAAAACTTGTGCAACACTTTTGATTATTACCATTTTGGGGCAAGCTGATGGAGGTGTAGGAAACGATGCTACGAGCGACGAAGACGACTTCGACGCAACGATGGTGGCGGAGGTGTTGGGGGTGCTCCGCCTTTACCAATTTGTTTCAACAGAAGCCACTACATCATGGAGAATTTTAATTGTCCTGAAAAACAGAGAAAATGGAATGAACGAACTTTGTCGTTAAGATCAATCTTGTTAAATTTTGAAGTAAATAGAACTAAAATTATTTGAGTTGATTCTTTGTTGATTTTTTTTTTATTTTTGAAACTTAAGGATGTCTTATATGACGTACTTAAATAATCGGCTCTGGGTTAGAGGAGAAATCTTAATTGGCTTTAACACATACGTTGAGTTTCTATGTTTGATGGGTCATTTTGTTGGTAAAGGTAGTTTATGGCAATTTTAAAAGGTCCTAGAAGTCTAGAACGGACCTCATATTTATGTTTCTTCTTGTTTTCAAAATTAAGGAAATCAAGTTTTCATTCCAAGTGGTGTACTATTTATGTGTTTTGTATATTATCTGTTGGGAAGGTATGAAGTTCACGTTCATTATAATGATCCGCTGGGGATCGAATTTGCAAAAAAGGAATTTCTTAGTTTAAAAAACTTATATAAACCAATTTTTGAACAACAAATAAATTACAAGAATTCCTTGTTTAAAAAATTATCAAGAAACAGAAAATAAATTATAGAAAACATTTACTACATGGAGTTGGATTTGAAATGAGTGATTTTTTTACCACTTGTCGAACAATTGAATGTGTCAAAATGTTGCATTGGATCCATGAGCTGAGTCACCTGAGTTATCTTTTCAGGAACTAGGAGCAAAAGAACAGAAATACCGCTCTGAATGCACCAGCTCACGATTAAATCCAAGAACTTCCGACACATATTGTGCGGCACACTGGTCAGCGTCTGAACCCTTTGGGGCGGCTGAATATAAACTATGGATAGAAGTAACTGACCTATTTATAGTATGAACACTAAGTTAAAAATTATGGCAATGAACAAAACGACTAGATTAAATACCCCAGGTGGCACTCCAGTGAAACTGGTAAATCCACTCTCTTACGAGGTCGGTCCTATGGATTCTGTGGAGGACCAATTCAAAAATCAAATGGGGTGGCGCAACAGTCCATTGTGAACCAGGGCCTAGTGACTTACAACTCTCAACCATTCCTGTGTGCGAGTACTGTTGTCAGGAATGGAAGGGACCTACAATTTAAGGCCGAATCCGAACGGCTAGTTTGAGAAAGCACTTTTTCATGACAAGAATTACTCTTGAAGGATTTTTCCATTCCTCGCAAGTGGCAGTTCCCGGCAAAATTATTTTTTTTTTAAATTAAGGTGACACAGGCAGGGATTGAACCCAAGACCCCTAGCATGACAGTCCAACGCACTAACCATCATGCCACGGGTACTACACTACTACTACGTGTACCAATTATTGCTTACAAATATAGAGAGACGGAGTTCAAAGATGCAAAGAACTCCCCCAAACAAATTTACTTCAGGGGTTACATCATCGACAACCTCAAACAATACTACAGATGTTTAAACATCAGCGAAAAAGGAATCAAGATTAATGAAGAGATGGACATCACAGATCAACAAAGTTCCAACAAAGTCAAAGAGAAAGACCAATCAAAATCAAAGAACTACTTTGAAGAATGGAAAATTGTAATAGCGGCAAGAAAACAACTTGAAGTTCTAGTTCAAAGTCTTCAGCTGGAAGTGAAAAAACTCGACAAGAAAGATTCAGAGTCCACGGTTCAGTTAAGTCCAAATATATTGAATCTGAATATCAAACTGATAAAGAAGAGCTCTTGTTTGAAACTGAGAAAAAGAAAAATAAGCATACCACAAAGAAACGTAAACGTAGTCCCGAGACTCGTTCAAGAAATCAGAAAAGCTTTAAAACCGAAAATAACAAAGAGTTGATAACAGGAACTAAAGAAGCGAATAATGTGATTGCTGTAACTAAATCAATATCGCATGCTAAAGGCAGCAAAAAAATTACACCAACACCAATTATGATCTCAGGATTTTTGGAGATCTTAAGAAAATAATAGAAAAATGTAATAAAAAAGCTTGCAAATTCACATCGTACAACAAAGACAACTGGAAAGTCACAGTCGAAGAAGCTGACGAGTATAGATCTGTCACTGAAGAACTGAGCAAACACCAAATACAATGGCACTCATATGAGAACAAAGCTACAAGGTAAGTAAAAATAGTAGCCAGAGGTCCGCATTTCTCGTCCTCTCCCGAGGAAGTAGTAGGAGATCTTGTACAAAAAGGCTTCCAAGCCCTTGATGCAGTCAATCTATTTAAGAATGAGACAGTTAAAAACTCCTCTGGAGAATCGATGACAAGTAAGAGGTTACTGCCTTTATTCGTGCTTACTTTTGACTGCAAAAGTCTCGAGGAGATTTATAAAATAAGATCAATCTTGGGCATAGTTGTTAAAATTGAACCACTCCGAAAATCTAAAGTTGTTCCGCAGAGCAAACGTTGCCAAGCTTTTGGTCATACCCAAAAATACTGCAACCTAGAGTTTGCTTGTGTAAAGTGCGAAGGAAAACATGCAACTAATAATTGTCCTATGAGCAAAGATCAGAATGCAAAATGTGTGAACTGCAAGGGTAATCACCTGGCCAGCTATAGAGGCTGCTCAGTTGCCAAGAAATTTCAAGAGTTCAGAAGCAAAAATACATCTGCTAGAGACAAACCCAGAAACACAGTAAATACCAATTTAACTGCTGAAAACAATACTAAGAAGGAACCGTCTAAAAAGGCTGTTCAAATTAAAAGTGATGAAAAGAAAGCCTATTCTGAGATTGTTAAAAATGTGCGGAAGAATGAAGAGACTTCCATAAAAGAAATGCTACAACTTATTCTTCAAAGAATTGATAAACAGGATTTGAATATCAAACTACTGAGCGAAAACGTCGCTCTTAAAAAACAATGATGAACAGAACACTTAAAATCGCTACATGGAATGCAAACGGTCTTATACAACATTCATCCGAATTAAAAATCTTTTTGGATCTAGAACATATCGATATTTGCCTGGTGTCCGAAACTCATTTCTCCAATGGGCAAAGTCTAGATAATGTAATAGAAAACTATTCATGTTACCACGCTACGCATCCAGCTGACAAGGCAAGAGGTGGATCGGCGATTCTTATAAAAGAAAGCTTAAAACATTATGAAGGAGCCAAGTTTACTAGGGAAAATATGCAAGTAAGAACTTTTAGTATTGGTATGAAAAAGAAAGAGTTTAAGATAGCAGCTATATACTGCCCACCAAAGCGCTCCCCGACAGAAGATGACTATACAGATTTATTTAATCTTCTTGGGCATAACTTTCTTGTTGGCGGAGACTTCAATGCGAAACACACCCATTGGGGTTCCAGACTTAAATCAAAAAAAGGAAAAAGACTTTTCCAAGCAGGCCATAAATACAATTGCGAATTCTATTCCTCCAGGTTGCCAACTTACTGGCCTTCCGATACTAACAAAATACCAGACCTTATTGACTTTTTCGTAGCTAAAGGAATCAAAAGATATCACATTAGTGCCGAAGGTCATTATGACCTCTCATCAGATCATACTCCAGTGATTCTATCACTAAGTGAATCGGAAGTACTAGAAAAAAGAAATCCAGATCTTGTTTTTTTTTATTTTTTTTATCCGATGGAAATCTTCAAAAGACACTCGGTAAGAATCGGTACCGAGTAGTGTGGGACTCTTACCGCACTAAAACCACCGGTGAATCAGGACCAATCTATGAAAGATCGACAAATGATTTTTATTTCTTAATTTTTAAATCGCATTGGGGGAAGTTTAAGGTTATAACACTTTCCCGTTGCTTTTAGCCCATCAGCTCTTGAGGCTTGGTTCTTCTTAATCTTCGAACATTGTCTCGTACATTTAATACGGTCTCCATTTCAGAGTTAGTATGACTATGTAGTCGCTGATTGTGTGATACAGCGTGTTTCTTAACCACTTATGTAACCATTTCAATTTGAAGGTCACGATGTAGATCGCTATTTCTTATATACCAAGGGGCATTTATTATCCCACGAAGGACCTTGCTTTGGAATTTGTGGATGGGTTCAGCATTTGTTTTCTTTGTACAGCCCCATAGTTGGATGCCATATGTCCAAACGGGTTTCAATACTTGCTTATAAAACATTAGTTTGTTCTGCATAGATAGGTCAGAGTTCTTTCCTATTAACCAGTACATTTTTCTGTACTTCAAGTTTAGTTCTTCTCTTTTCTTTTTGATGTGTTCTTTCCATTTAAGCTCTGCATCCAAAGTCATTCCAAGGTATTTGGCGGTATTGGAGTAAGGTACTTCTGTACTTTTCATAAAAATTGGAACATTGTTTATGTTTTTGTTTGTAAAGTTTCTATGCGTCGATTTTGCTCCGTTTAATTTGATACGCCATGTGTGCGTCCAATCACTAACTTTATCGACTGCATTTTTCAATTTTTGTGTAGCCTTCGTAACGGATTTATCTGGCACCAATATTGCAGTATCATAAGCAAAGGTGGCCATGATAGCGTTGATGTCCACTGGAATATCCCTTGTATATAACAGATACAGGGTTGGTCCTAGGACACTTCCTTGTGGTACACCGGCTTCAATTTTCTTAAGTTCCGAGTAATTTTGGTCGTACCGTACTCTAAAGAGTCGGTTCGTAACGTAGGATTTCAGTATTTCGTAGTACTGCCTGGGGAAGTCCCTATGCAGTTTGTACTCAAGTCCCAAGTGCCAAACCTTGTCAAAAGCTTGAGCAACATCTAAGAATACAGACGAGCATACTTGTTTTTCTTCAAGTGCCTTTTCCACAACATCCGTAATTCGATGCACTTGGTCTATCGTGGAATGTTTATTTCTAAATCCAAACTGATGGCTCGGAATTAGTCTTCTTTCTTCAATTATTTTGCTAAGCCTTTTCAGTAGCAGTTTTTCAAAAACTTTTGCCATGATTGGTATAAGCGATATTGGTCTGTAAGATGTAACTTCTGTTGGTGGCTTACCTTGTTTAGGTATAACAATGACTTCTGCAATTTTCCAATGATGTGGCACATATCTTAGTTTAAGGCATGCGTTTATTATAAATTGCAGTTTCTTGAAGGCTATAAGAGGCATTTCTTTCAGAACCTGAGCAGTTATAACATCGTACCCTGGTGATGTTTTGTTTGACAACTTATGTTGACACATACTTCTTACTTCTTTGAGTGTGACAAAAGGTATTTCACATTCGTCGTTTCTGTCAACAAACTGTAAGGGATCTGTAGCTGTGCTTGCTGGGAATGGCTTGAAAACATTCGCGAGATGTTCAGCGAAGAGATCAGCCTTTTGTTTCGGGTTTCCGATCCATTTACCATCTTGAGATTTTATCGGCAGGTTTTGTGCCTGAGGTCTTTTTAGGCGCTTAGCTGCTTTCAATAAGGAGTATTCTGTAGAAACATCCGTGGTCAGACTTTTCAGGAATCTACTTTGTGAATCATTTTTAAACTCACAGATTCTTTTTTTTAATTCGTTGTTAAGACGGTTAAAAACTACCTTATCATCTGGGAATCTCGTGGATTGCCATTTTCTTCTAGCTCTTCTTTTTTCCAATATCAACTCCTTTATTTCGATAGGATATTTTAATTCTTTTTCTCTCGCATTCGAAATAGTTGGAGTACTTTCTTCTGCAGCCTGCTGCACATCAGCAATAAATTGTTCTACTTTATGATCAATTTGTTCAATTGTTTGCATAGGGGATCTTAGGTTCAAGTTAGTCTCTGAATACGTTCCAGTTTGTTCTGTTATTCACGAGCCTGGGATTACTTTTTTCTATTTCGCTCAGTGATAAAATTACTGGAGTATGATCTGATGATAAATCGTAATTACCTTCGACACTTATATGATTTCGTTTAATACCTTTAACTACGAAAAAGTCAATAAGGTCTGGTATTTTGTTAGTATCAGATGGCCAATATGTTGGCGAACCAGAAAAATAAAATTCGCAGTTGTATTTTCGGCCTGCTTGGTATAGCCGTTTACCTATTCTTGTTATGAGCCTAGATCCCCATTGGGTGTGTTTAGCATTGAAGTCGCCACCAACAAGGAAGTTATGTCCTAACAAATGTAGGAGTTTTGCATAGTCTTCTTCAGTTGGAGAGCGCCTCGCAGGGCAGTATATAGCTGCTATTTTGAATTCTTTCTTTTTTATACCAATACTAATTGTTGTTACTTGCATGTTTTCTTTAGTAAACTTTGGTTCTTCATAGTGTGTTAAGCACTTTTTTATAAGTATACATATTGCTGATCCTCCCCTAGCTTTGTCAGCTGGGTGCGGAGCGTGATAACATGTATAGTTTGGTAATTTATTATCAAGACTTTGTTCAATAGCGAGGTGGGTTTCGGACACCAAACAAATGTCTATATGCTCTATGTCTAAAAAGATGTTTAGTTCTGATACATGCTGTAAAAGACCGTTTGCATTCCATGTTGCGATTTTGAGTGTTCTGTCCATCATTGTTTTTTAAGAGCGACTTCTTCGCTTAGCTGTTTTATGTTTATATCTTGTTGGTCAATCCTTTTCAGGATGAGTTCCAGCATTTCTTTTATAGAAGTTTCCTCATTCTTCCGCACATTTTTTACAATCTGGGAATAGGATTTATTTTCATCACTTTTGCTTAGTGCACTTGCTTTTCCCGGTTGATTTTTAGTAATGTTATCGACTGTTACTTTTTTGATTTCAACTACTGGTTTTGTGTTGGTTGTGTCCAGATCTTGTAAATAAGAAAACAAACTGGAGTGATTTTAGAGAAAAGCTTTTAAGTTTTATAAATTTAAGACCTCCTATGGATACAATCGAGCAAATTGACCATGAAGTGGAACAATTTATTGCTGGTGTGCAACAGGCCGCTAAAGAAAGTACTCCAACATTTTCTAATAGAAGACAAAATGAAATAAAATATCCTTTAGAGATAAGAGAGTTGATAATAGAGAAAATGGCAAAATAGTAGATTTCCAGATGAAAAAACAACGTTTAACCGTATAAGCAACAATCTTATAAAATAAATGTAATTCAAGAATGATTTACTCAGTACATTCCTAAGGAATTTAACGACTGATGCTTTAACCGATTTTTCGCTATGGAAAGCATCCAAGCGCCTGAAAAGACCGCAGTTACAAAACTCGCCCTTGAAATCTCAAGATGGGAAATGGATCGGTAACCTGAAAGAAAAAGCTAACCTTTTCGCTGAACATCTTGCGAATGTTTTTAAGCCATACTCATAAAACGCGGCTGAAAATAGCTTACAGTTTGTTGATAAGCGAAATACCAATTGTAAGACTTAAAGAAAGAAAAAGTATATGTTTACATCAACTACCAAATAAAAAATCACCAGGTTACGATCTAATTACTGCTCAGGTTATGAAAGAAATGCCATTGAAAGCCTTCATAAAACTCCAATATATAATAATTGCATGCCTTAAGCACCGGTATGTCCCGCACCATTGGAAAATTGCTGAAGTAATTGTCAAACCAAAGCAAGGTAAACCACCTACAGAAATGACGGCTTACAGACCAATATCGCTTATACCAATTATGGCAAAAGTTTTTGAAAAACTGCTTGACAAGGTTTGGCACAAACTGCATGAGTACAAACTGCATAGGAATCTTCCCAGGCAGTACTTTGAAATATGGAAATTTCAAATATGTTTGTTGACAATATTAACTTAATACATACCTCATTCATTCAACATTTGGGTTTTTCCAAAAAACTTAAGGGTTTAAGAAATATCGGCAAATAAAAAACGAAAAACTATTGTCCCTATTCATATTACACGAAATATACATTTCCTAAAATGGTTATTTACTTTATTTTAGGTAATATCAGCAAAAATGAAACCACATTTTTGAAACGTAAGGCTCGAACACATAGTTCTAAGCATATTTGTCCTAAGAAACCGTACATATATGGCATTGTCACATTTCCTTTATAGTTTTACACTCTTTTTAACTTCACATGATAGAGTAATTTCGAATCGGTTTTAAATATTGGCTATCAAATTAGATTGAAAAAGTTGCAATTTTATTGCAAGCAGCAAAACCTTGTTGTCTAGTAAAATTACTCCGTTCTTTAAGCCAACGAAAATAACCGTCATGTTTTAAAGAAAACCCAAAAACTAAGTGTACTCACTTTGTCAAAAAAATAACACCAACAAAGAATGAAATGACCATTAAAAATGTGACCATCGACGTTGACGTGGTGTGGCACAGCGACGACATCACCTCACAAATGACGTCTGTACCTTTACCAATCACTCCGCCAGATAACATGACGACTTTCGAGAGCGAATCCCATCAGGCGCCATTCGATCTAACCCCATGTATATTCATTTGAAAAACTTCAATTTAAAAGATTTTTGGAGTTCCGAGGGTTTTTATGACGTTTGCATGAATCTGAATGAATTAAGGCACACAAATCTAACACTGTCACAGAAGTTTAATTAATTAATACCACGCCAGACATGACCATCAAGTGGAGTTTGGAATTTTCAAGAGTTTCCAAAAGCTTCCATAAGAGTGGCAAGTAATTACTTCAATTAAGGAACTACATAGTACCCCTTGATGGTGAAGGATATGGTCTGTGAAAAAAGGTTAAAGGATCTTCACGATTTCCAAAATAATTTGGTCTTTAAAAAACTCCACTTTCAAGCATTTAAAACATTCGATATTATTGAGTCTTTGTTTAAATAAATTCACATCTTTAACTTGGGAAGGTACATTTTTCGATAGGAATAAAATCTAAAAAGCTAATAAAGAAAAATAACTTCGATGGCGTCCTTATTTTTCAAACGAAAACCCCTCTCTTAAGGCTTTTTTGATATATATACTTTTCTGTTGTTGGTGGCGTGTGACAGTATATCAAAATTGTAACTCAATTCAGAGACATTACCATCGTAGCATCGTGTACCGCACATATAGAAGTTTGTGATGATGATGGGAAATTAGCATTCATCTCATGACTTTTGCGTTTCTATCGATTTTTATTTTCTATTTTTTGTTTTTACTATATATAAATATAAATATAGAAATAGGTATACGGACGTATTGTAAGGGTCGTCGTCGTCGTCGTTGTCTTCATCATCATCGTCGCCATGGTTCGTCGTCGTTTTGCTGATGGTTTATCCTTCAAAGGACTCTAATCATAAATTCAACGCAGCATTTGCTCACTAACACCTCATCAAAGGCACAAAAGAAGAGATATACGTTATATCAAAGCTTTGGAAGGGCATTTTCAAGAATACATATATACATTATGTAATAGTTACATACATATCTATTATGGTATATAAATGTTATGTGTGGGTAAAACAAGGTGTTTTCATTGTTTAGAATTCGATAACCAAAAGGGAGCTATCCACTTCTACCTTTTTTTCACTATGGAGGAAAGGTATAGATTCAGAAACGTTTGGGCTATTGACCTTTAGAGAAAATCCAAAATGATTACATATGCTTTTTTACATGGTGTTGTATGGTGAATGGAAACCGTTTTGTGGTGCTTATTAGGATAGGATAGGAGAGACATTGTGGTTTGAATATTATTTTCTGCTGTCCGTGCGTCGCTCGCTCGTAGGTGGGTCGTCACGCCCCGAACAGCCTGCTACTATGTTCATAAATTTGTTTCTTTCAAATAAACATGGCGATCTTTTGTGTTATCCTAGACATGAAATTTGTTATTGTTATTGTTGTTGTGCGATTTAGGAAGTGATTTTTGATTAAAGGCATATTTCAATCAAATGTGTAGTGGTATGAAAGCAGGACGGGCAGAGTTCAAGTATTGATTTAAAATAAACGGTGATTTTTTAAGAGCTTGAGAACTTTTAAAAAAAAAAAAAACGCATACAATTTGAAAAATCTCATCGATTCTTTATTTGAAACGTTAGATTGGTCCATGACATTTACTTTTTGAAGATAATTTTATTAAAATGTTGACCGCGGCTGCGTCTTAGGTGGTCCATTCGGAAAGTCCAATTTTGGGTAACTTTTTCGAGCATTTCGGCCGGAATAGCCCGAATTTATTCGGAAATGTTGTCTTCCAAAGGTGGAATAGTTGCTGGCTTATTTGTTTAAACCTTAGTGTTAAATCCAAAGCAAATAAAGAATATTTTCCGAATTTTAAGCAAATTTATTGGCGCTAAAATTTCCTAAGAAATATATATATTTATAAGTCATAATATGTATAATATGTAAATTATTATAAATTCTTACGTTTAGTATTCAGAGTTTTTAGATTTAACTTAACTTTTAATAATAAAGGTTTTAAGTGGATTCAGTCCACGCGCTTTCTCATTAAAATCAAAAAGGCAATTTTTTCTTTAATTTTAGTTCACAATCGTTTATGTTTAGTTTAAATTCACAATAATTGTTAAATTAAGTTTTAAATATGCGCCATCTATTTTTCAACAGCTCCAGTGTTGCCGTGATTCTCAACATTCCCCCCGGTAAGATGGAAAGTTGATCCGGCTTACCTGATACTGTAGAATCGGCAACATCTAATACAGCCAATTTTGAAACGGGTCGAACATAGACTCCCGATTTCGTCTGAATGACAACACTTCTAATTTTTCCATCCCGACTCGTGTTAAGCTCTAACACACGACCTTTAGGCCATTCATTTTTGGCATTATTTTCATCGATTATAATTACTATGTCATCAACGGAGATGGGCTTTGTGTGCTGGAACCACTTGGTTCGTCTTGTTAAGGTCGGGAGATACTCCCGGATCCATCTTCGCCAGAAAGAATTACTAAGCTGCTCAGCCATCATCCAGTTTTGTTTTAAGATAATGCCTTCATCTTTACACTCTCCTAACGGCTTTGATCCGTTTGAAGAGCCCAACAAAAAATGGTTAGGTGTTAAGGCTTCGTCATCCTCACAAGACACTGGAACGTAAGTCAATGGACGAGAGTTGATTATACCTTCAACTTCGGCCATCATTGTATTTAGTAGCTCATCACTCGGATTTCTGGTAAATTTCATTTGTAAAAGCGTTTGCTTTACCGATCGAACCAACCGCTCCCAGCATCCACCCATATGTGGAGCTGCTGGAGGAATGAATGACCATTTGACCCTTCCCTCACCTATACCTTCAACCAGTTTCTTACCATTTATTTGTTCAACAGCTGCTTTTAATTCTCGACTTGCTCCCCGAAAGTTGGTACCGTTGTCGGTGTAGATTTGTATTGGAGTACCTCTTCTTGAAACAAATCGTTTCAAAGCTTGGATGCAAGAACTAGTAGAGAGAGAATGGGCGACTTCCACATGAATCGCTCTTATAGTAAGACAGGTAAAAATAACACCCCACCTTTTTTCCACACGTCGCCCCACAGTTACAAGCATCGGTCCAAAATAGTCGATCCCAACGTATGAGAAAGGCTTAGTATACGTTTTTAACCTTGCAGAAGGTAGTTCCGCCATCACAGGTATCACTGGTTCAGCTCTTTGGTTGCGACACTCCTGGCATTTACGTTGTACTTTTTTAACCATTATACGTAAAGCGGGAATGTAAAATCGCTGACGTACCTCGTTCACAACTGTTTCATTATATTGATGTTTAAATTTACGGTGATAGTGGTCAAGAATTAGAAACGTTATATGGTGATCCTTCGGAAGAACAACCGGCCTTTTGGTTCCAAAATCCACATCAACTGCTGCATCTATTCTTCCAGAAATTCTCAACACGTTATGTTCATCTATGTATGGTGATAATTTATACAACAAACTTGTCTTTGGAAGAAAAACTCTGTCACCAATATTCACTGCATCTAGAAGTATGATTTCTTCACTGAACACATCTCTCTGTGCTCGCCTCCACAAACAACGTTCTGCATCGTCGATGAATTGTTGAAGCGTGAGATCTGGGTTGCGGGTAAAGTACCAATCAATGAAGAGGTAAACTCTTGACATGGCATTAAGAAGCTCCCTCCAATTTGAGAATTTATGAAATTAATTATCCATTCCTGATTGACATCTTTGGTGCTGTGATGAAGATGTTCAACAAATTCACTATCTGGCTTTATAGAATCAAGTTCACACTTCGGCCAGAAGTTTTCATTTAACCACAAAAAATCTGGACCTCTATACCATGGACTTTGCGATGAAAAATCGAAATTCATTCGGGTTTTTGTGGCTTCATCGGCCACATTTTCTTTAGATGGAACCCACTTCCAATATTCTGCATGAGTTTTCTCAAGAATCTCGCCAATTCTCAAAGAAACGAACTGCTGAAATTTTCTGCTCGGTGACCTTAGCCAATAGATGACGGTTTTAGAATCAGTCCAGTATATTTGGCGTGTAAATTTAATTGAATGACTTTCGATGATTGTAGTTGCTAATCTGCTCCCAAGAACTGCAGCTTCAAGTTCCATTCGTGGAATTGATATGTGACGTAAGGGTGCAACTTTCGTTTTTGCTGCTATTAAACGGCACTCGATTTCTTCTCCATGCATAACTCGAATATATGCGGCCGAAGCTAGAGCCTCTTCACTTGCATCGCAAAATATGTGTAACTCAACACTATCTGCATCAAGAAAGTTAAGCACTGTTAAGTACCTCCGAGGGATTTTAATATTATTGATCTCAGGCAACAGACGAAGCCATTTATTCCAAATAACGAAATGCTCGTTTCTTATTTTCTCGTCCCAGTCAACACCAGATCTCCAAATAGACTGCAGCAAAATTTTAACGTTTACCAGAATGTTAGCAATCAGACCTAAAGGATCATAAATTCTCATTAAAAATTGAAGAACTTCCCTTTTTGTGGGTTTCTGCTTACCACTCATCACTTCAGAACACATTCGATCGCTATTAAATATGAAAAACCACTCATCATTTGTTGGGGACCACCATAGGCCCAAAACCTTTTCAGCATTCGACAAGGACACACTGGAGCACTTGTCAGCTAAATGACACTTCAATTCGTCCAATAAACTTGAAGAATTTGACCTAAAATTTCTTATTTCAAATCCACCTTTGCTATGTACATGAATTACATCCTTGGCGATTCTCGCTGCTTCTTCATCATTATCATAACTAGCAATATAATCGTCAACATAGTGATCTCTTATTATGGCCTTAGCAGCGTCAGGAAATTGTAGATTAAATTCTTGTGCGTTACGATTTTTAATATATTGTGCACAAAACGGCGAAGAAGTTGCGCCAAATGACATGACTTGAAGAATGTATGTTTCGACTTCGTTTGTTTTAGCATTACGCCAAAGGAATCGTTGTGCTTCCTGGTCATCAGCCTTAATTTGTACCTGGTGAAACATTTCTTTTATGTCCGCACACAGGCCCACATTTCGTTCTCTAAAACGAAACAAAACTCCAAGCAAGGGGGATGTTATGTCAGGACCAGTCAACAAAGCCGAATTGAGTGAAACCCCATTTATTTTTGCTGCCGCATCCCAAACGATGCGAATTTTGTTAGGTTTGTTCGGGTTTAATACAGGGAAAATTGGTAAATACCACGTTTTTCCTGTTACTTCAGATTTAGGGTCGATCTTCCGAGCGTAACCTTTAATAACATAATCTTCAATCAAGTTATTTATCAATATTTTAATATGTGGCTCTCTTACCAATCGACGCTCTAAGCACAACAGACGATTGTATGCATAAGTTTCACTCTTAGGTAATTTTAAGTTATCATTTCTCCAAAGCAATGGAACCTCGAATTTATCTTTAATTCTTTTCGAATGAGTGTCGAGTATTTTTTGTGCTCTATCCTCTTCAGGCGACATAAGTAGAACTTTTTTCGTTCCCACATTTTCCATTGCAAAGTAATCTTTCAGAGAATCGTTTAAAAACAAGTCATCACCAGTGCGGCATGGACAAATATCCAATTGAAAATTAAGGCTAAGATTCTTGACGGAAGTTATGTCACATGGGCCAAACGCCACCCAACCCAACCGCGTTTTGGTGGCAACAGGTTCGTTTGTATTTCCTTCTTTAGTTCGGAGCGGTATTCCCAAATTCCAATGCTTTAAACCTATTAAAATACGAGGTTTTGCATCAACAAATGACATAAGTGGAACACCCTTTAGATGTACATACCGTTTACATAAATCTTTTGCATTAATTGTTTGCTGCGGCAAATCCAAATCTTCCACTGTGCGCACACCATGAATTGAAAACTTATTCTGCATGTCTGCGCCAGAAATATCCAAATCGACCTTTCTTGAATTTGCTTCTTCTCGTACTACATTTGATGTCCACTTTAAGTGCAGCGGTAAATTTTCCCCTTCCAATTGCAAATCATCAGCCAACTGCGATTCCAACAACGAAGTAGACGACCCATCGTCAAGAAATGCAAATGTTTCTACCTTTCTCTCTTTTCCGTACAAGGTTACAGGCAATACTCTGAAGAGAATTGCATTCTCTTTTTGGTGAGTGTGACAATTCGATGGTGTTTGGGTCGCGATGGATGTTGATGGTGTTGGTTGTGCGATGGAATTCGAAGCCGTTGAAATTTGTAAATTTTTTGTTTCTTGACTGGCATTAGCGAGGGGAATTGGAACTGTGTTGTTAATTTTTTTGTTTGAATCATCAAAGGGAGTTGCAAATGTGTTGGTGAAGGGGTTTGAATTCGGAGTTTCGCCAACAGTAGTCTTCTTTGATGAGTCTGATTTTTCGATGTCATATTTAGGTGCATTCGTTTGATTATATGAGTAATTGTGAAGGAGCTTATGATGACGATAGGCACAGTTATTTTCTCCGCACAGCTGTTTGGATTGACATTTGTTGTTATGACGACGAAGGCAAGTTCGGCACAGATGTTTTTCTTTTACAATCGACCATCGTTGCTGTAATGAGTAGTCGAGGAACGTCTGACATTTAGCCAATGAAGTGCAATTTTTTTCGCAAATTTTACATTTTTTGGATGTTACTACTTCGTTGTGAATATTTAGATGTGATCGCTCTTGTCGTGATTTTTGCTCTGGAGATGAAATGCCTGAAAATATCACATCGTTTGCGGCTCGACCAACTTCAAATAACCAAGAGCTAAATTGAGAAATGTTAATTATTGAAAGTGTTTGTTTATATATGGACCAGTTCAGGCGAAGAGTTGGAGGTAGTCTCTCTACCAACTCCTGGAGCAATATAGGGTTGTTTAAATGCGATGAACAACCAGAAACTTCCATTGTGGCACAAATACTTTCAACCTCAAGTGAATATTTTAGGATGGATTCTAATTTATCTGCTTTAGGAAGCGGTTCTTGTTTGAGTTTACTAAGCAATGTGTTTATTATGATTTCAGGACGGCCGAACATCATTTGCAATGTGCTTATAATTCTGTCAACTTGACCGGGTTGTGACAACCGGCTGCGAACTGCATCGAGTGCTTTCCCTCTCAAGCTTGCCCGAAGGCGTACAAGATTTTCTTCTGACGAGAAACCGCAGATCCTGGTGCTGCTCTCGAAGCAGCTGATGAATAAAGCCCAGTCCTCAGGATCTCCATTAAACCGTGGTAGATCTTTTGGTGTGGAATGTCTTGCAGCCAATTGTCGCCGTGTTAACGTGGGATTATCTTGGAAATCATTTAAGGTTTCTTGTGGAATCTGATTATTGTTGTTCGTTGATTGTGGAAAAGTTTGTCTTTCTACATTATTTGTGTTCAATAAAGTGTTATCGTGGTTTTGATTGACGTTAAGGCCTAGCCAGTTATTATTTAATGTGCTATTATTAGGTAGATCGGCATTAAAAGTTACATTTCCATGCTTGGTTTGCATTTTCAACCAGTTTTCCACATTTTTTGAGGATGTAGGGGGGCCATCAGCGTTGTCGTTACCGTTGAGGTCATCTTCAACATCGTCCTCGTCTTCAGAAAGGTTGTCCTCAAGAATTTGATATTTTTTCGACAAGTACCTTTCTTGCAGCAGCCGTTCTTCTTCTAACCGTTTGAGTTGAAGGGATGCTCGCCTGCGTGATGAGGCTTTGGATGCTGTTGACATCGCCTTTGAAGTCATCGGATTCATTCCAGATGATTGACGGGGCATAGGATGGCCAGCAGTAACGGTTGATGGAAGTGTTTCTTGTAGATCGGCAGCCTGTCCTGCGAAGGGAATCTGTTCGGATAGAAGGATTGTTGATGCTAACGGTGGTGGTGCAATTGGCGGTGGCACAGCTGACGGGGGCACAGCTGACAGGGGCACTGCTGTCGATGGCACAGCTGGCGTTGGCATAGTTGGCAGTGGCCCAACTGGTGGCGGCACAGCTGGCGGGGGCACAGCTGGCGGTAGTGTAACTGGTGGCGAATTTTGAGGTTGTGTCTGACTACCACTTGGAAAATTCATTCCACTTATTTCGGCGACTAAATCGCTTATTTTTTTTGAAGGCGGTGGGGTACGATGCATTTAGGTATATGTACTGGTTTTATGAAGGCACAAGGAAGGGAAAACTCAAAAGGTACTCACCTGGTTTAGCGATTGGGTAGGTACGGGCTAATCACGTGCTCCGTTGGCCAATCTCCTTTGGTCCTTACAACAATTTGTGGCGTTTCTAACGCTTATTCCAGATTGATGAAAATTCGGTAAACGAAATTTTAGATTGTTAAATCCAAAGCAAATAAAGAATATTTTCCGAATTTTAAGCAAATTTATTGGCGCTAAAATTTCCTAAGAAATATATATATTTATAAGTCATAATATGTATAATATGTAAATTATTATAAATTCTTACGTTTAGTATTCAGAGTTTTTAGATTTAACTTAACTTTTAATAATAAAGGTTTTAAGTGGATTCAGTCCACGCGCTTTCTCATTAAAATCAAAAAGGCAATTTTTTCTTTAATTTTAGTTCACAATCGTTTATGTTTAGTTTAAATTCACAATAATTGTTAAATTAAGTTTTAAATATGCGCCATCTATTTTTCAACAGCTCCAGTGTTGCCGTGATTCTCAACACTTAGACTTGACGTAGCCCCACAAAAAATAGTCTAAAGGCGTCAAATTTCATGATCTTGGTGGCCAACTTACCGGTCCATTCCTTGAGATGATTTGTTCTCCGAAGTTTTCCCTCAAAATGGCCATAGAATCGCGAGCTGTGTGGCATGTAGCGCCATCTTGTTGAAACCACATGTCAACCAAGTTCAGTTCTTCCATTTTTGGCAACAAAAATTTTGTTAGCATTGAACGATAGCGATCGCCATTCACCGTAACGTTGCGTCCAACAGCATCTTTGAAAAAATACGGTCCAATGATTCCACCAGCGTACAAACCACAGCAAACAGTGCATTTTTCGGGATGCATGGGCAGTTCTTGAACGACTTCTGGTTGCTCTTCACTCCAAATGCGGCAATTTTGCTTATTTACGTAGCCATTCAACCAGAAATGAGCCTCATCGCTGAACAAAATTTGTCGATAAAAAAGCGGATTTTCTGCCAACTTTTCTAGGGCCCATTCACTGAAAATTCGACGTTGTGGCAGATCGTTCGGCTTCAGTTCTTGCACGAGCTGTATTTTATACGGTTTGACACCAAGATCTTTGCGTAAAATCTTCCATGTGGTCGAATAACACAAACCCAATTGCTGCGAACGGCGACGAATCGACATTTCACGGTCTTCAGCAACACTCTCAGAAACAGACGCAATATTCTCTTCTGTACGGACTGAACGCATTCGTGTGGTTGGTTTAATGTCCAATAAAGTAAACTGAGTGCGAAACTTGGTCACAATCGCATTAATTGTTTGCTCACTTGGTCGATTATGTAGACCATAAATCGGACGTAAAGCGCGAAACACATTTCGAACCAAACACTGATTTTGGTAATAAAATTCAATGATTTGCAAGCGTTGCTCGTTAGTAAGTCTATTTATGATGAAATTTCAAAGCATACTGAGCATCTTTCTCTTTGACACCATGTCTGAAATCCCGCGTGATCTGTCAAATACTAATGCATGAAAATCCTAACCTCAAAAAAATCACCCTTTACAACATTTGTAGTTCTTGAGTTAGTTTAAAATTTGATCAGACAATTTTAATTGAAGTTCAGATATTAAATCAGCATTTACAAAAGATTCCAAAATTAAGTTTTCAAAACCTAGACAGTACTACATTCTTCATATTTTATTAAGAACCAAATAAAGTCTTTTTTGTCATACGTAATGAGAATTTCCAAAACTTAAGTAAAATTATTAAATTATTAAAACAACATCTGTTTTGGCACAAAACGAAACTCAGTTTGGTGAAGCCACTGATCACTCGGAGTTTAACTTTTTACCTTGGTCTAGCCGTATATGTAAGGAATGCTGTTGCCTATTAACTTCTACCACAACATTTTCTATGCACCATCACAAATTTTAATTATATGTGCTATAAATTTAACGTCAAAAGGCGCATAATTCACACGTGTTTTATTTATCGTAGCCCAAGTTTGGATAGCAATTTGACTTCTAACGAAATCGATACGCTGTCAGAAAATTGTATTTCATTTTCCGCACAGTGAAATCGTCGTTACGGGTGATTTCAATGTACACAATTCTTAATGGCTTCAATACTCGGGCCAGACAACATCCGAAAGACTGTGTGCTGAGATCTTTGCTAAGTTGAACAACCTAACTCAGCTGGTCAACGAGCCCACTGGAATATCGGACATGGTAAGTCGAGCAGAAAACACTCTTCACTAGCTTATAACGTCTGACCCTGGGAATAACACTATTAGTGTTCTATAGCGTGATAACTCTCCAGTTAAAGAAAGAGCTCCTAAGAGAACCGTTTGGCAAATACGAGAAAGCCAATCGGGACGGTCTCAATAAACATTTTGGGTCTAACTGGTGACTATGCTTCATCGATAGTGACGTTGACGCCAGCACTGATATAATCACAGGTTTTATTCTCTTGGGAATGAGCACTTTCATCCTGAATAGGGTTAAAAGCACCAGACCTAAGGAAAACGCATGGTTTAATGGGAGCTGTAAAGAACTTGTTAGGGTTAAAAAGTTAGTTTCCGTTGTTTTAAAGCCAATCCAACAGAGGAAAAACGAAATGAGTTCATGCAAGTCAGGAAGGTCTGGAAAGCCGATATTCGACGGAACAATAATGCAATATCCCAATGGTAGTAAAAATTGTTGGTCATTTGAAAAAAAATGTGCGCAATACTACGTCATCATCAGTTCCAACGCTCATTTCCAATGACAATCCTTTTGGAGGCTCAATTGATAAAGCCAATTTGCTTGAAGCACATTTTGTCGTTAATTCGTTACTGCCAATGAGTGATATGACTCTTCCTGTACTTGAAAGCGTAAACTATGCCATGGGCCGAATCTTCTTTCGCACTTTCAGTTACTAGAGTACTTAGCGGTGTTCTTTGACACTTGGAAAACTATTGCGTAAGCTTTTCCATCTGTCATGTTCTAAAGATCCCTTTCCGATTGGATGAAAAACAGCATTTGTTCAGCCTGTCTCTAAAAATTCTGAATCCTCTTCCTCCTCCCACTTACGTCCCTTATTATAAGGTCATGGAAACGTTGATGAATTTTTAGCTTAAAAAATATCTTGAAGAACGAAAGCTTTATGACCCACAATACGGCTCTTGTAGCAATAGGTCCACTGGTGATCTCATGGTTCATTTCACCGAACAGTGGAACAAATTTGTACATCGTTTTGGAGAAAGTAAGATTATTGCACTTGATATTTCAAAAGCCTTTGATAGAGTTCGGCACCAAGCTCTCTTATCAAAAATGCGTGCATTTGGTTTTGATTAATCCCTTCTTCACTGGGTTAGAAATTACCTTTCGGACCGTTCAATTTGAGTAGTATGCGACCAAATCTCATATCCACAAAATAAACGCTGGTGTGCCCTAGGGCTCCAATTTGTCTCCTATGCTCTTCCTTATTTTTTTAAATGATCTTTGGTCTGAAACGTCTAACGCAATATGTACAATGTTTCGCTGATGACAGTACTCTCAGCTTTTCATATTCAGATTCGTATCCTTGTTCTTCGGATGTGGACTACCAACGGCAGCGTATGATAAGCTCATTAAATTCTGATCTTGACAGCATTGTTCAGTAGGGAATCAAAAGCGTAACCCTCCCCCAATGCCACTTTCCATGAGTGGTACTTATATCGATGAGACTGAACAGCTATCAGTCCTAGGTATGTGCTTTACAAACCACTTGTTGTAGAGTGATCATATATTTGACATTGTCAAAAATGCTGCTAAGTGTTTAGGTAAACACCGACCATGTATGTAGTTTTTTCCTCTTCTGATCTGGTTATAATTTATAAAGCTATTACTAGTCCGAAACTCGAGTACAATTCGCATATCTCGACAGGTGCTCCTATAACCCACTTGAGTCTCTTGGACAGAATTCAAAAGAGACTTCTAAAAGTGATAGGTGACTATTGTCTTAATGAATTTTTTGCCTCATCAAAACAATTCATAAGTAATAACCGTTCTTCTAGGATTGCACATCAGTTTACCCTTGGCCAGCCAGTTGGTACTTTTGCAGCTGATTTCTTCTGGATTTTGACAAGTAAAACTAAGCCATTATTAGAAACACTACAATACACTGTTCAAAAACGCCCGAAATTGTTAAAATGTACTTAAAAAATGGTGAACGTTCGTACGTCACTTAGTGAATCATTGGTAGTGGAATAACTAGAGAATTTAAGTTTTTTGCGCAATATTGATTACAGAATCAACATTTTCGCCTCACTAAATAACAACTGAAATATTGCTGCTGAAGCCTGTAATGTTGAAATGAAGCACTTCAAAAAGTACTTTAAAGTTCTGTTAAAACAAACATCCATCAAAATTATCCGAATTTTTTTGAAAATCCACACTTGTGACCAAAATTGGTCATTGATATCTCGGCATTCCATTCCTTTAGACTTTTCGCATCAAGCGCAGTGAAAGATAAAGGTGTATGCCAATGTTCCCAATTACAGCGACAAGGACACCACCACCGCTGTCCTAACAACGGATAAAGCCACCTACTGGCTCATATCCTCCTACCTTGGACACGACAGCCCAATTCCAGGAAACACCTTGAGGAGGGCAATTGCGGACGCGCAATCGAAAAAAGTTGGTCTCCTAATTGGTTCAGACGCTAACCCCCATCACACGGTATGGGGTAGCTCTGATATAAATGAGAGAGGTGAGTACTTATTTGATTATTTACTAAGCACTAACCTACTCATAAGTAATATTGGTAATGAACCCACTTTTGTAACCAAGAATAGGAAAGAGGTACTTGATATTACACTTACCTCTGACTCGATCCACAATATGATTTCAAACTGGCTTGTCTCAAAAGAGAGTTCCTTCTCTGATCACAAATACATTCAGTTTGAGCTCAAAGATGTAGCAAATACATCTACGGGATTTCGAAATCACCGGAATACTAACTGGGAGCGTTATAGGGAAGTACTAGCACAACTGCTTAATTACAACCTCCTTAAAAGCTCCTCCAGTAAAGATGAACTAGACATTTCTGTAAATCATCTCACCGAAGCCTTAAATGAATCAATGAGATCTTCATGCCCTGTAACCGTTTTAAAGGGTAAAAAGAAACCTTATTGGTGGCGTTAAGAACTAGAACCATTCAAAAAGAGCTGTCGCAAACTTTTCAACAGATCTAAGTACACTAGATCTCCTTCTGACTGGAACTTATACAAACAAGCTCTAAAGTAATATAAAAAAGAATTAAGAAAGAGTAAGAGGTCTTCTTGGATAAATTTTTGTGGTAAAATAGAAAATACTTCAGAAGCCTCAAGACTCAGGAAAATTCTCTCAAAAAGTCCAACAATACCCAGTGCTTTAAAGACAGAAGCAGGCACGTGGACTATTACAGATGAAGAATCTCTTAATCTGTTATTAGACACCCACTTTCCAGGTAACTCTAACCTAAGCAATGACTTAACATCAGATTCTTTAGCTTATACAAGCGATTTAGTTGATCTAATAACGCGGGAAAAACTGCAATGGGCCATAGACAGCTTTGATCCATATAAATCTCCAGGACCAGATGGAATCATTCCGACTGAACTACAAAAATGCTCAGACATGATTATTCCACCATTGGAAATCATTCTGACAAGCTGTGTAAGGTTGAGATATATTCCCAAAGCCTGGAGAATGGCAAAAGTAGTTTTCATTCCCAAGAAGGGAAACCCTCACACGATTTATGTTTTTTGTGACCACAGAAAAGAAAAAAAAACTTTTTATTTATTCTTTATTGGGCCACAGGCCTCTTACGCTTTATTTATTAATATTAAATATAACAAACTAAGAAACCAGAATGATCCGCCGTCCAAGCGTCGCTGCGATCATTGGGGTTACATACGTATTATTGGGCTCCGCTGATCGGTTATGACTTTGCTTTTATATTCTTTTAATGCTGACATTGCATTTGAGCTGTTGACCCTTTATTGCTGATGCCGCACTTATTGGTTGGAAGTGCTGTTGACCGTTATTAGCCGATGCTGCACTTTTTGGTTGATCGTGCTGTTGACCCTTCATTGCCGACGCTGCACTTATCGGTTGCATTGTAGTTGCTGCTATATCATATGTAACTCCTCCTCGGTTTGAGTAAGAATTCTCCTGAATTCTATAATTTACTTGTTTTACATTGTATGTTTTATTATACATTTTATTGCAAAAATAGGTTATGCTTACTGATATACAAATAATCATTATAATCATGCTAATGTTTATTACATATGATATATTTTTATGAAATCTTAACTCATTAATTTCTTTTATATTTTCAAAATTATTTAAAACAATATCATCAAAAGTAATGGTTTTCTTAAAAGAAGTATTAAAATTATTTTCGGGGTAAAAATATTTTTCTTGAACAATTGTTTTGTTATTATAAAAAATTTCTTTTAGCAAATATATTTGACAATTAAAAAAATTAATAAGATAATTGTTGTTTAATACAATTTCTCTGTCATCACAATTATGTTTTAATTTTTCTTTGTATGCATTTTTTACAATTAAAGTTTCATCATCTATTATTTGTATTTGAGTTTTGTTGTTATGTCTCAATTTACAATCTTTAGTTAGGATACAATGTTTGCTTGGTTTTAATTGTTGCACAGTTACATCATTTTGGTATATAAATGTTTTATTATTAATTTCTATTATATATTCGTTTTCGTAATCAATTTCAAAATGTTTATCATTTGGTAAAGGTAAAATTAACTTTTGTTCTACTGTTACATAATTTCTTGGAATTTTAATGGCGATTATGAGAAATTTGTTTTTGTATTCTAGTACACCCATTTTAATTAATTTAAGTTTATGCAAATCAATTTCATATTCATTTAGTTCTTCCAATGTCAATATACTGGGGTGTATTATATTATATTTTGCTGATACAACATTATCTTGAATTTGATTTACTTTATTTTCTATAAAACGTAATTTTGTCATTTGATCTAAAAATAATTGGTTTTTTACAATTTTTGAAATAGAATTTTGTATTCTGTTATAAGCATTCAGTATTTTTTCTCTATCATCTAAAATTGTTTTTTTTAATGTTTCTATCGATTCATTAAAATTTTTATTTATTTTAATTTGTTCATTTATTGCATCAATTGCATTATGGCTGTTTTCTTCTGATATTCTTAAATAGTTCCAAATTTGTTCCCTATCTTCATTATCCATGGTTCCGAAGAGCCATCTTTCTATGTTTCCGACTACGTTTATTAAACCTCTTCTAAATCTTCTCTGTTCTTTAGGTGTAATCGACTTAATTTTTGCTATAATTGTTTCTATTTCTTTAAATATCATATCTTTGTTTTCGATCTGTAAGTGTTTAATGTTAGTTTGTATGAGTGTTATTGTGTTCAGAATTTCTTCTGGGTCTATAATATGTAGAATTGTATTTGTTTGGTTAGTAATTTCTAGATCTTTAATTTTTATTTTTAAATAACCAGTTTGTTCATTAATTAGTGTTGTTTGAAGAATGCCGTGTGTTGTTTGTGTTACTAATAGTACTAGGAGCATTATTACCTGAAAATTTATAAGGTCTTTTAATATTGCTAATGTGTACGTTATTGAGATTTTTAATTTTATATCTAGGTTGTTCTTTATGTCGAACATTTTTGTAATTTTTGATTGGTCCTACTTCTCTTTTTTCTGAATATGTTTCGCGTTTTTCATTAAGTTTGTTAATTTTCTTAACTTTCGTTTGTTGGATTCTTTCATAAAGTACTAATTCATCAATTTCTTCTTTAGCTATTTTAGGTGTGGTTTTTATCGTGGAATGATATCTGTTGTTATAATTATCTAGAACTAATTGCAATTTCATTTCTATTGATAAATCTTTTTCTTCAATGCCTGTTATTTTTTCTAAAATAGTTGAATGCAATCTTTCAATATCCGCATTCCCTGTGTGGCTATTAGGTTTCGTGAAGTGTATTTCGACCTCGCTTCTATTAAGAAAATCTAAAATATGTTCTGATTTGAATTCGTTATCTGATATTATTTTTTTTGGTTTACCGAATTTTGAGAAATGTTCAATAATAATTGCTTTTTTACTTCTCCAATTTCTATCGGTTATTACATACCCTACTGCAAATTTTGTAAGTTTGTCGATTATAGTTAGAAATGCTTTTTTCTCAATGTGAAATATATCTAAATGTATTATTTCATTTTTATGTTTTGGGGTCTCTGTTAAGTTATATTTTGGTTTAATGGGATTCCTATCGTATTTTATTTCCTGACATTTTTTGCAATTGTTAATTACTATCTGTATTTGCTCGTGAAGTTTAGGGAAAAAAATTTTTTCTTTCAGCGTGTAGTATGTTTCGTTTATACCACTGTGCATAGATTCTTTAGTGTGATAGAGGGAAATCTGTTTGTGAATCTCCTCCTCGGTTTTGATTTCGGCTGCTCTTTTAGTACATTTAATGAATTTTATTTTGTTGTTCATGGAGAATAATTGAATTATAACTTGTTGAACTTTATTATAGTCATGATCTTCTACCTCAGAATATATACCTGTTGTTCCTTTCTTAGTTACTCTAATTAGAACATCTTTTATTTTGTCCACTCCTTCAAGAGGATTCAGATATATAATTCTACGTTCATGCAATATTTCTATTTCGTTTGGTATTATACTGTAAGTTAGGATTAATTGCGTTTTATATTTGTTAACAATTTCCTCTTTTATTCCTATATGATCTAAATGCTGTTCCTCGACTGAATGAATTGTTTCCGTAAGCTCCATATTAGATTCTGAATCATTATCCTCGTTTATTTTGGGTGTGTTTTCTAATCTACTTAGGAAATCTGCTACTTTATTCTCTTTCCCTTTTAAATATTCGATTTCAAAATTATACTCTTGAAGTTTCAAAAGCCATCTTTGATTTCGTTGGGAGAACTCCTTTCCTTTATATTTGCTATTTAGATATTTTATTGGAATATGATCAGTTACAATTTTAAAATGATTTCCATATATATATGGTCGATAATAGTTGACTGCGTAAACAATTGCCAGGAACTCTTTATCTGTTACACTGTACTTTTGTTCGTGTTTATTAAGGGTTCTGGATACGAAGCATACCGGGTGCCCGTTTTGAGATAGAACAGCGCCAATGGCATAATTGCTTGCGTCTGTTGTAACTACAAAGGGTTTGTCATATTCGGGATATTTTAAAATTGGGTGTGAAGTTATTAAATCTTTAAGGTTTTCGAATGCTGAAATATATTGAGGGTCTTTAATATTAATTGTTTCACCTTTTTTCAAATATCTTATCATAGGATAAGCAATCTTAGCATAATCCCTTACGAATTTCCTGTAGTACCCAGTCATCCCTAGGAAACCTTTAAGTTGTTTCTCTGTTTTTGGTATCTTTAAATTATCAATTTCTTTTACTTTATTAGGATTTGGTTTAATCCCTTCCTTAGTCAAAATATGACCGAGAAATTCAGTATCTCTTTTCATAAAGCTACACTTATCTGCTTGTATTTTAAGGTTATGATCTTGTAATTTTTTAAATATTTTTTCTAGAGAATGCATATGTTCTTCTAATGTTGTAGAGAATATTAAAATATCGTCTAAGTAGACTACGCATATTTTATTTATATAATCACGTAAGATATTGTTCATAAGTCTCTGAAACGTTGCAGGTGCATTCTTTAACCCGAATGGCATCCTGATGTATTCATATAGACCCGCTGGAGTAACGAACGCTGTCTTTTCAATGTCTTCTGGTGCAACTAAGATCTGGTGGTAACCTTTTGCCAGATCTAATGTGCTGAAGTACTGTGATTTCCCTAACTTATCCAATATACTGTCTATATTGGGAATTGGGTATTTATCATCTACGGTTACTTGGTTCAACTTTCTATAATCAACGACAATCCTGTATTTTTGTATGCCGGTATTGTCAAGTTTTTTCGGAATAACTATTATTGGTGAACTGTAACGACTGTTACTCTTTCGAATGATTCCTTGTTTCTCCATTTCTTCCATCTGCCTACGTACTTCGACTTCATGCTTTGGTGGATACCTATATAGTTTAGAGTTAATTTGTTGGTCTGTGGTAGTTTTTATTTCGTGAACTACTGTAGTAGTGTTTGTTAATTGATCGCCTTCTTTGAAAATCAATTTTTTATATTTATTTAAAAGCTTTTCTACAGACTCTTGTTCTATTTCATTGAGGTGATTTGTTTGAATGTTACAAACTTCACTTGTTTCCAACACATTAACTTCTTCAAGTAATGTGGTTAAGAATGGAAGATGTATACCATTTACTAAAATAACTTCCTCATTTTTTAAGTCTATAGTTTTTGCATTGTTCCTTATCCAATCCATTCCTATTAGGAAATCGTAAGGTTTATTTAATTCTACTTTTGTCCATTTCATTCTTGCATTGCAAGGCTGATTAAATTGTATTGGACATTTTGTTTTTACTTGTGCTGTTTCGTTAACAATACCATTAATAGTATTAATTTGAATTGGTGTATCGTTAATATATTCGTAAAGATTTGAGGGAACTCTAGTTGAATTTAATAGGCTAATGGTTGATCCTGTGTCAATCAACGCTATATAGTCTGTTTTTTCAAAAGTTAATTGTATGCACATTTTTCTTGAATCCGAGGCTAGTTGATAAAAAACTCGTGATTCTCTATTTGATTGGTTTCATCTTTATTACTTAAATAGTCTACTTCCATAGGTTCTATTCTAGCCTGTCTTGATCTATGTTGACCTGAATTTTGAATGTTTTGGGGATGGTTATTATACCCATTATTTCTAGCTTGGCCTGATGCATTATTATTTCTTATTTGTCCTGTCGGGCTATTCCCATTAGGTTGATTTTGATAACTGTTTCTATTAACTTGATTTTGATTCGTGTAGTTATTGTTTCTATTAGGATATTGATTAGTGTAATTATTGTTTTTAAAAGGATTTTGATTAGTGTTAGTATTGTTTTTATTTGGATTAGTGTAATTGTGTCTGTTGTTTTGGAAATTTTGAGGAGTTGTGTTTTGGAAATGATTTCTAGGTTCAATGTTGTGTGTTCTTTCAGATCGTAAATTATATTCATCCTGACCTATATATTTAAACAAAATTGTTCTAATTTTTGATAAATTGTATTCATTGTAAATCTCTGCAGCTAAAGCTCCTGCTGTTACATCTTTTATTTTTAGAATTAATGCACTATTCAGACAGTTAGCAATTTCTAAACCATTTTTATTGAATGTTGCACATTCTGTTATATAATTAATAATATTTTGTATCTTATCTAATAATTGACTTATACTATATACCTTTATACTATTAATGCTTCTCAGGATTGTTGCCTCGTCTTTGGTTGGCCGGAAGTGTATCTTCAGTTTTTGCTTGCATTCCTCCCACGATGCTGGTGCTTCAATTGCTAGGAAGTTCTTTGCGATTCCTCCGATTTTCTCATTGTAGACAACAGCAAACACTTCGTTAATATTTACCGGTCCAAATTCTTCTATAATTTGGTCTATCGTCGCGATAAAAGAAGGTAACGTGCCTTGCTTTCCCGTAAAGTTCTCTACATATTTTAAACGTTTTTCTATTGTAACTCTTATGTTCCGCACTGCATTATTCTGACTGTTTAGAATTTCAGTCAGTGTTAGTAGACATTGTTCCATTATAGGTTGTGCCATTTTGGTTTTTTAATTTTTTAAAGTGATTATTAGATTCTTACTTTATTAGATTACACTTTATTATAATCACAGTTTTCACTTCGATAACACAAGGTTTTTGGTTTTTTAATTTTTTAAAGTGATTATTAGATTCTTACAGTCACTTTATTATAATCACAGTTTTCACTTCGATAACACAAGGTTTTTGGTTTCGGATGCGATTATTAGCTTCTTAAAGTCACTTTATTATAATCACATACACTTTGATATTCCGTGGTTATTGGTTTCGGATACGACTATTAGCTTCTTAAAGTCACTTTATTATAATCACATACACTTTGATAATCCGTGGTTATTGTTTTTTATTGAAAAGTTTATTTCTAAAACAAAACACTGAGATTTCTTTTTTTTTTCGTTTCACTATCCTCTAATTTATATTATAGAGGACAACCGACTGCGCCATTTATGTTTTTTGTGACCACAGAAAAGAAAAAAAAACTTTTTATTTATTCTTTATTGGGCCACAGGCCTCTTACGCTTTATTTATTAATATTAAATATAACAAACTAAGAAACCAGAATGATCCGCCGTCCAAGCGTCGCTGCGATCATTGGGGTTACATACGTATTATTGGGCTCCGCTGATCGGTTATGACTTTGCTTTTATATTCTTTTAATGCTGACATTGCATTTAGTGGGTGATTGAGCTGTTGACCCTTTATTGCTGATGCCGCACTTATTGGTTGGAAGTGCTGTTGACCGTTATTAGCCGATGCTGCACTTTTTGGTTGATCGTGCTGTTGACCCTTCATTGCCGACGCTGCACTTATCGGTTGCATTGTAGTTGCTGCTATATCATATGTAACTCACGTTAACCCTAAAGATCTACGACCAATCAGCCTATCATCCTTCCTTCTTAAAACCTTGGAAAGATTGATTGAATTTATATCAGACATAATTTAAAACCATGTCTCATTTCCACAGCTCAACATGCTTACTCTAAGGGAAAATCAGTAGAATCAGCACATCACTCGCTGGTACGTACCTACTATTGAACATTCCCTCGAATACAAAGAATATAACCTGGTAGCGTTCCTAGATATTGAAGGAGCTTTCAACAACGTCAGGTACCAGGCGATCACAACAGCAATGGATAAGCTGAAATTAGAGAAATCACTCATAGATCTTATAAGTCTCAGTCAAAAGCAGGAAAATCATTTCTAACATGAGAAGTTTTACTACCACCAGATCGGTGAATCGAGGCACTCCCCAAGGTGGAGTCCTTTCGCCTCTTTTATGGAACATGGTAGTAAACGACCTACTTACAGCATTGGAAGCAGAGGGTTTTAAGGTGATTGCCTATGCTGACGACGTTGCGATATCCGTATCTGGGAAGCACCCCCAAGTTCTCTCGGAACTCCTACAAAATGCCCTAAAAAGGCTAACTAAATGGGCTTAGCAATGTGGATTGGACGTCAACCCACACAGAACAGAATTAATACTCTTTTCGAGAAGATATAAAATTCCTCAGATTAGCCCACCCAAGATTAGAGGAATATCATTAAGCTTTTCCGATCAAGCTAAATATTTGGGCCTCATTTTAGACAAAAAACTAAATTGAAGGGCAAATATTGATGAAAGAGTCAAAAAGGCTACTGTAGCTCTTTTTACTTGTAAAAAGGCCATAGGATCAAAATGGGGCTTCTCCCCAAAAATAACCCACTGGCTATACACTTCGGTAAACAGGCCGATGCTCATTTATGGAGCCCTCGTATGGTGGACCGCACTGGACAAGATGGTAAATCTAAATAAGCTCATCAAAGTCCAGCGGTCAGCAGGTATGTGCATCACAGGAGCACTTCGCACAACACCAACCGCAGCATTGGAAGTGCTTTTAAACCTAACACCACTTGACATCTTCTCTAAAAAGGTGGCTGCCAACTCATGTGTAAGGCTAAGAGCCACCTCTCAATGGACCAGTAACAATACTGGACATACTACTATTCTAGACAATTTCAGATCTATCTCAGATCGCTTAGACTATACTACCCCAAAAATGGTATTTGGTAAAAGATTTCATGTGTCCATCCCTTCAAGATCCTCCTGGGAAGAAGAGGGACCCCTGGAAGACGATGCGGTACACTTCTAAACTGACTGACGATTTTGGACCTTTCAAATGGATTTCTTGAAGTTATCGAAGTGGTCATGAAACTCGTTGTTTTTAATAGCGAATTAAAATTTCTTATTGACAAACCATGTGCAGCTTAAATATTTAGGACAAAAATGGAAAGTTATCAGTTTAGTCACCGTATTCTCTTTCGCTCATATCATAAATGTAGACACCGGCCCTTAAAAACGTTTCAGCTGTATCGATCACAAGGACACATTTTTTTTCAATAAGGCTTCATCTCAAATAAAACAGAAAAATAAACCTTGTTTCTCGTAATTTAGTCCCGGGATCCACAATTTTCGGCCAGAAATGTGCGGAAAACAATTTGTTGCCAGTATATTTACAAAACAAACATCTCACACTGTTGTGTGGTTTGATTTGTTGGCTGACGTGATCCAGAAGTAGGGTATGCCATCAAATTTTGGTTTCTCTACAGCAAAGGTATACTCACGGCTTGTCATTATGTACATAAACCATACCTACTATTGTCGTACTCGGAGAATCAAAATCATTTATTTCGCTGCAAAGTGTCTTCATTCAACATGGTTTTCAACTTAGCCACTACCACCACCACCATTTCTGCCACCATCATGATGGCATACACAATGAATTGACATTTCATCCAAAAACAACAATAATGACAGTCAGGAGTGGAGGGAGGGAGTGGGTGGCCATATGGCCATATGGACGAGGAAGCGACACCGCCGTCTCATGGCATCATATAGCAATATAGCACCTCTCATCCGAAATAACTCTGACTTGCCTATCACGTCCGTCCGTTTTGGTTCGAGTTGTCGTTTGTACGTTGGTTCGTTTGTTCGTTGGTTTGTAGATGCGCTGAGTGCTGCGTTTACTTGACTAGCCCCTTAAAAGTCGACTTTCTTCGTCATCTTTCGTCGTCTTCGTCGTCACCATCATCTTCATCGTTGTCTTGTCTTTATATATGTATAAAAGTCTTGAGATGAGTAAATCTCTACACTGCTGCTTCTATATGTATAGGAGTATAGAATAGTCCTGAGTGCAAACATCCCATAGAAACCACATTTTCATCCACTTTCAGCGCAGAGAAGAGGTTTTCCGCAAACATCCGTTTACTATTTATCCTGGAGCTGAGCCAAAATTAATTCCAATTTCGGATCCTTAAGTCAACACATACCGCATGGAATAAAAGTTTACTTTTTATTTCATTTTATTTTATTTATTTCGCTTTCGTTCAATTTATCCCTTGCCTCTTCTTTGACATCCTGTGCTTTAACAGGGAACCCATGAGCTATGTACCTATAGTATAGCTTAAATATCTTGAGCCGCAGTTGACTGCGAATAAAATGCATCAGCTAGCCAGAAATTTAGGGATTTTAAGCAGGATTCATTGTTGTCGTCTACAAAACGAGCTGTGAATTACTTATGGCCAAAATGCTAATACTTAATGTTGTGGTGTGTCTTTGCGAGACTGAACACTGCAAATACTCTGGAATAGGGAACAAAGTCCCTATTGATCGCTGTGAAGAAGAATTTCCTTAGAAGGATTGTGTGGAATTTCGACTTAAGGGATATTAGAATTTAAAGTTTTAAAAAGCTGAAAAACATAGCATATTTCAATGTTTTAAATAATTAATAACAATTTTTTTTAATTTATTGTAAGTAAATAAAATGTAAAGGGTGTTTTTTTGCATCTGCGATTTTCAAGAAGAAATAAAGTAGCTTATTATAAAGCCAAGCTGCACATCCCGTGGCAATACTCGTGTTTAGAACAAATTAGGTTAGCATAAAAGAGGGCTGTAGAGAGCCAACTTAAAGAGATAAGCATGTGCTGTTGCGAACTTTTTTTTAGAACTATTAAAAGGAATAATTATGCCATACATTATTTTAGCAAAACGTTAACCATTTCTGCAGCGCGCGCAGAGTAAGTTCTCAAAATATAAAAATTCCCGATTTTGAAATATTCTTTATTGGTACTTCGCTCGTATAAGTCTAAGCATGATGTTATGTAGCCTATAGTCTTTATCAATATCTAGCTATCTAATACTGAAAGACTTTGTCAAATTGGAGCAGCAGTTTCTAAGATAATCGACTTCAAACAAGCAAACAAACAAACTTTCAGCCTTATAATATTGCTATTAATAACGGTTTGTCATTATCTTTTAAAAATGACTCCGAGTAAGTGGCCACTGGGGCTGACTGAGAGACCCAATTTTTACCAATTTTTGCATAGCCTAACAAAATATAGCCGTGTTAAATTGCACGATCTTGGAGGCCACGCCACAGTCCTACGATGCGAGATAATGGCTCACCAAAAGTTCCCTTAAATAAATTTATTGTTTCATTTTGGAACGGAAGGTTGTCCAAATCAACACTCTTCAATGCAGACACGAACAAATTGTTAATAATGGGTCTACTCTTATAGCGTTCCCATTGTCTGTAACATAAAAACTGTCTTATGAGGATGTAATGGCATTTCAACAATGGCTTATGGTCACTCTAAATACGACAATTCTGCTAAGGAACGTATCTGTGAACCGAACATTTATTTTGGTATAATAAGTCTATTTATTGATGTTCAATTGGTAGACATGAGCATTCAATAGGACACAACCGTCCTCAGCCTACCTCTGTCTATCAACTCCTACTCTCAACTCCCCGCGGTAAGCATCAGGTGCCTAGTACCTCAACTGGAGATTGGGTTCTAACCCCAGTGGAAAGTTGATGGGAGCAGCACACGAGAGAGGGGGGAGAGGTGTTTCCACTAAGGCACCTCTCCTTATCCAGGCGGCAGCGGATGAACTCTTGAGATGCAATCAACGTGGCGTCTACAGTTCCAGTAAGGTTGAACTACTTAGTGAACACCTTATAGGGCTTCTTCGACATATTCGGAGCAGAGGTATATATAAATCGGCTTATCCGGCTCCCCAACCTTGGAGTTAAACTAAGGATCTGGCCCTCCAAGTTGCAGATTGTGCCGTCGGGTTGACTTCCTAGCCACGTAAAAAAAACCTTAGTTGCGAAGCACCAAACAAGCCTCGGATACAGCAAATTCACTGTTGACAACCCACGCAAACGAAATGAGGACAACAAACTTCGGATCTGTACGTGGAATGTTAGGTCCTTTAACCGACCACGTGCAGCCGAACAACTAGCGGAAGCCCTAAATTACTGAAAGGCAGATATTACCGCCATGCAAGAAGCACAATGGGATGGACCGGGCAAACGTAAACTAAAAGACTGCGATATGTACTATACGGCGACTGCTACCGAGAACAAAGACAGCGTGTCAGGCAAAAAGTCTTGAGCTCAACAGTGTGAGCGAGCGCATCACGACGATCCGCATCAAGGCTAAATTCCCCAACATAAGCCTAATATGCGTGAATGCCCCAACAGAGGAGAAAGATGAAGACACCAAAGACATATTCTTCGAGCTCTTGGACAAGACATATTCGTAGTGCCCTGGCTATGACATTAAAATTGTCTTAGGAGATTTTAACACCAAGCTAGGAAGAGAAGACATCTTTGGTGGCATAATCGGGAGATACAGCCTGCACGACACTACCTCCGACAACGGATTCAGGCTGGTCGATTTCGCTGATGGGAGAGACGTTCTGGTAGATAGTACGCAGTTCGAGCATCTTGATATCCATAAGGGGACATGGAAATCTCCTGATCAATCAACCGTCAACCAGATTGACCACATTGCGATGGACGTACGACACTTCTCGAGTATACAGGATATCCGAACATTCCGAGGGGCCTACTGACTCGGACCACTACCTCGTTAAAGCCAAGGTACGGCTACGGATATCCCGATCCAAGCCAAAACAAGGAAGTACTGTTAGAAAATTCGACGTTAGACGGCTACAATCGCAAGAGACTGCCATGTCATTTTCCGATCGAGTCTCTTATAACCTCCTAAAAAGTACTATGCTGTCTGCATTAAGCATTGAAAAATAGTGGAAACATTGCCTTGCAGCCATCAGAGATGCCGCCTCTGAAGTGCTAGGTTTTACACGGCCAACACAGCGAAACCCCTGGTTTGACGACGAATGCCGGCAAGCGCACGCAGCAAAACAACAGGAATACAAAACGGTGCTGTACAGGAGGACCAGAGCTACTCGAGAGCTCTGCGAGCGAGGAACGAGAGAGGAACACCTGCTTCTTAGATGGAAAATAAGAGAGCATTAGAAGCTTGCGATCGAGGAGATAGAGGAATGAGTTTCGTAAATTTTTCCAATAAGTAAAAAAAACTCCCAAGGATACCAGCCACGAACCGAAGCCTGTAAAGACGACCAGGGGAACATCGTAGTAGAACCACAGTCGTTGCTGAGAATATGGAAAGATCACTTCTCCAAATTATATAACGGTGTTGACAAACCGAATGCCGCTGTAAGTGAGATAGAACCACCCTACCTAGGCGTCGCAGATCAACAATTCCGCCAACCCGACCTCGACGAAGTGAAGATAGCCAAATCTTAACTGAAGTCAAACAAGCTACTGGAGCTGACGGCATCACTGCCGAACTTTTTAAAGCAGCAGGCGATGCACCAACTCAGTGGAATCTCAATATAGTTTTCCCGATACATAAAAAAGGAGAACCTTTAAATTGCGCCAATTAACATTGCATATAAGATTCTTGCTGTCGTATTATGTGAACGTCTGAACCGTTCGTCAACAATCTTATAGGTCCTTATCAGTGTGGTTTCAGAATAAGAAAGTCCACTATCGACCAAATATTCACACTACGGCAGACCTTGAGATAAACCCAGGAGCTTCAAATCGATACCCAGGGAAGAGCTCTACAGAGCAATGTCTAGTTTTGGCATCCCTGTCAAACTTATTCGTTTGTCCAGAATGACGATGGAGAATGCACGCTGCTCTATCAAGGTCGGGAAAGATCTTACCGATGCATCAACCGTCAACACTAGAGGCACAATTTTCCAAAAATCCATCCAATTACTCGGATACGCAGATGATATTGACATAATTGAAAGATCAAAGCGTGATATCAGTGGAGCGTTTTTGAGCATTGCCACGGAAGCGAAGAAGATGGGTTTAGTGGTCAATGAGGGCAAGACCAAGTATATGCTGTCATCAAAAAAGGACACTGAAAAACGACGTCTTGGACAAAACATCACCCTGGACAGCTATAACTTTGAGGTAGTTAAGGACTTTGTCTACCTAGGCACCGCTATTAATGCAGACAACGACACCAGCGCTGAAATCAAACGAAGAATAACTCTTGCAAATCGCTGCTTCGTTGGGCTTAGAAGGCAATTGAGAAGTAAAGTCCTCTCTCGAGCATCTTAAATCACCATCTATAAGACACTCATCATCCCGGTTCTCATTTATGGCGCTGAGGCCTGGACCCTGTCAAAGAAAGATGAGAACGTCTTAGAGAGAAAAATTCTTCGGGTGATTCGGGTGAGGAGAAGATATAACGACGAACTGTACGGGCTGTACAGCGACACTGTCCTAGTTAGCAGAATTAAAGTCTAACTGCTTAAATGCCTGGGTCATGAAGAGCGAATGGATATCAACGCTCCAGCCGGAAGGTCTTCGTATCCAATCCCGATGGACGGCGCAATAGAGGAAGACCGCGACTCAGGTGGCGCACTCAGGTGGGTGAAGACAGCAACCAACTTGGCGTGCGAAACTGGAGAAAGCTAGCTAGGGACCGAGCAGGCTGTAGACGCATGTTGGTTGAGGCCCAGGTTCGCCCCGGGCTGTAGCGCCATTTTAAGTAACTGAGTCTATTTATTATGCAATTTTAAAATAAAACGAACATAAATCCATTGACAGCTGTAAAAAATCCCAACTTCAAAAAAGTATTCCCATACTTGAAACCACACGTTCAAAACACCTTTTTATTGTGACTAATAATTTTGTACGGACAAAAAATGGTAGAACCTTGGAACAAAGACTATACTACTGTAAATGACATTTATGACATTTAGTGACATTTCTATGGAAATCCTACCGAAAATTGTGCTAATTTCATAAAATTTCTCGAATATTAAAAAGAAAAAACAAAAGCTTGATATTCAATTTTTGATTTAAGTTTTTTAAATGATAATTTTTCTTATTAAAAAAAATTCGGTTTTAATTTTTGTTTAAGGGCAACTGCTTTACTGATGAAATCCACCTTAAGGTCCTTGAGTAACCTGCATACATTATAATTGTTTGTGTTTGGAAGTTGATTTTGAAGACGAAAAAAAACCAAAACCCTTTCTATCACTTGGACTATAAACATTTGACATTAAAATTTGAAGCTCTCATCACTAGAAAGACCTATAGCCTATGGCATGGCAGAGTGGATGAGCATATTATTCTCAAAAGAGTTTCCATTACCCAATTTCAATACCACATCGCAAAGTCAAACTTAGGAAAACAAAAATTGAATAATGAAAAATGGATGAGGATATATATTTGAAGTTAGGTATGTACATAGTTTTAACCTAAGAACAACTAAAACACTCGATGGGAAAAAATCAAAATCAATTCTTCCGAGAGCACTTTTATTGCTTTTTTTTATTGAAACAAGAGTCCATTCGACATATATATGTGTGTGTGTACTATGCATGCATATTTAAGGATGATAGAAAAGCTTGAATTTGAAAACTTATTTAAAACAAAGTCAACATCCCAGCAGATATCCACTTCTTGATCCTTCAATTGGTTTATGAAGGTATTTTTTGGATGTGCACTACGTACATACTGTAGGATGTGTCATACATAAATATGTTATTTTATTAAATCTCAAAGGCCAAAGTCTCTGTAGTATGTTTAAGTTTTGAATACTTTTGAAGATTTGTTTGTATCTTTTCTATGTTGGAAATTTCAAATTGGTTTGTATATTTAAGAGTTTCAATGCATTCCCTCTTGATCTTGATTGCACAATGTAAGTAGGTAAACGATAGTAAAAAGGATATATAATTCATACATATGTATATATTTGGAATTTTGTAAGACTTTCAACAGTAAGTTTAAAATCCCTATCTTTACTGTGCACTTTAGTGTTGGTAGTTTGGGAATAGTTTTTCCTTTCACTTACGCTTTGACTATTAAGTTTACCTAATCACATCCTCCTCCCTGTTCAAAAAATTCTTATATTTTTCTTCTTGTTTATAAAATTTTCAAAAATAAGTTAAATCTAGAAGTCTTTGAAAATAAAAATAATAAACTGTCCATTGAGAACTAGGGCCTAGTGCCTTACAAGTTTCAACCATTCCTTGTTTTTGATATTTAAAAAAAAAAAGTTTAATATGTCGATATTTTCAATCTTATAAAGAAGGTGAGTTCCAGAATTACAAATATGCAAATTCAAATAAAATGCAAGTTGACAGTTCCGCAATTAAGGTAGAATATGGGAATTTGAGCACTCCATTATATTTAAGATTTAATAAATTTGGTTTCAACATTAGGTAGATAATTTACTGATTGAAATGACTAAGTGTTAAGTAGAACCTTTAAAAATATGTTAATTAAGATTCCTTAGTTTTATTGCAACTCGAAAAAGAAGACTATTTAATACTCTAGATGGACACTTGGTCGTATACACACTTTTTTTAAATAATTTTGTATAGATTAAGTTAGTTTTCCAGAGAAACTCAAGGTTTTTAAAGTACTTTATTGTCATTAATATCAAAAATTAATCATTTGAAATGAATGCAATTTTTAAATTGAATTATACTCCTTTGATCTGAAAGTTTAATGCTATAAGAGGTTGATGAATCAAATATCAGAAACAGAACAGTTTGATGGGATAGCTTGAATGTTTGTTTCAAATCAAACTCTAGAAAAAATATGACGTCACAAAAATAGTGTCAACAAAAACGTCAAAAATTCTATGAAATTATAAGGTGTAGAGAATGCCAAGTTAAAAACTATGCCTTGACTTAAGGAGGGACTAAGTCAACTAATTAAATTTTGCACAAAGTAAGCCAGTTACGTGAATCAAACTATCGAATTAATTTGTCTTATAGTCGGTGATAACGGTGATGGGATTAATAAAACACGCACAGAAAATAATTCCACAGCAGCACGAAAACCCTTTAATTGCGAAATACTCAAAACCTTCCATAAGACATAGTATAGCTTTAGAAGAAAAAATAAAATGCACGAATGAATCGCACAAACTTGCTACTTTTTTTTATAATTTGCTGGCACTCAAGGGGTTATTAGTACCCTTTATATGTTTATATTTAAACATAGTGCGAGCATTAGGAAAATAGGGAAGGATTTAAAAGGAGATAACGGTGCACATTGGTCTTAAAGTTCTATACATCAAAATGGGAGGGAAAAACAGAGTTGGCCAAAGCATTCCACATTCTCGATGTGCGATTTAAGAAATAATCTCTATACTTGACAGTACGCCCGAAATTGAGCTCAGGGGTGAACTGATAAGCATTTCTGGAAGTGCGAGTATTACAGCTGAATCGTTTAAGGGGAGGAATGAACTTGGCTAATTCGACAGAACATTGTTTGTAATAATACGACGGTGTTCTAGCGATGTAAATGTTTCGATTATAGTTCTATCGCCTATCATTTTTAAAGCCCTGTTTTGTATTCTATCCAAGAAATTTAAACTTGTTTTAGGGGCACCTGCCCAGATATGCGAATTATATTCAAGCTTTGGACGGATAAAAGCTTTGTAGAATATAGCCAGTTCAGAAGGGGTGACAAATTTCTTGCATCGTCGGAGAAATCCTAAGCACCTGGCAGCATTTTTGGCGATATCGAATCTGTGATCATTCCATAAGAGGTGATCTGTGATATTCATACCGAGTTCTGAAAGTTGATTAGTTTCCTGGATGCAAGTGCCGTTCATGGATAGCGGCATCGAGGGTGGGTTACGTTTTAACGACAGTTGACAGCATTGAGTTTTCGAACCATTAAATTCTACACGGTTTTTGATTCCCCATTGGACAATGCTGCCAAGATCAGAATTTAATGAGCTTATCATACGCTGCCGTTAAAGTTCCACATCCGAAGGTCAAGGATTTGAATCTATAAACGAGTATGAGAAGCTGAGGGTACTGTGGTCGGCGAAACAGGTTAATGGATTAGAAGTGACAGACATGAGATCATTTATGAATATAAGGGGAATACCAGCATTTATTTTATGAATTTCAGACTTGTAACCATCCAATACAACTTGTACCTATTGGACGGTTAGAAAGGTAATTTCTTATCCAACGAAGAAGAGTTTCATCAATACCAAAAGCACACATTTTCGATAAGAGAGCTTGGTGCCAAACTCTATCAAATGCTTATGAAATATCAAGTGCAATAATCTTACTTTCTCCAAAACGATGTTAAGATTTGTTCCACTGTTCGGTGAGATGAACCATGAGATCACCAGTGGACCTATTGCTACGAAAACCATACTGGCGGTCATTAAGAAGCTTCCGTTCTTCGAGATATTTCTTGAGCTGATAATTAATCAGCGTTTCCATAACCTTGGAAAGAAGGGACGTGAGTGCTATTGGACGATAGTTAGAGGGAGAGGAGGATTCGCCTTTCTTAGGGACATGATGGACAAATTTTATTTTCCATCCGCTCGGAAAGAGACCTGTAGAGTAGGAAAGATGGAAAAGTTTACGCAGTGGTTTTGCCAGCGATGAAAAACACCTCTTCAGAACAATTGGGGAGATACTATCCGGGCCAGCGGATTTAAGTGTGTTAAGGTCTTTCAGTTCTCTTGCAACTGCACGAGTGCGAAAGAAGATTCGTCCCATAGAATCATTTAAGCTCTCAAGAACAGGAGGACTCATGACACTTTCCGGTACCGTCGAATTAATAGCAAACTGTGCTGCAAGCAAATTGGCTTTATCAATCGAGCTTACATAGGGAGTGTCATTGTGGACGAGCGTTGGAACTGAGGATGAGGTGGTGTTTCGTACGTTTTTTACAAATGACCAGACATTTTTACTACCTTTGGGACATTGTAGTATTTTTTGCCTTAATTTCTGATCTTGCAAACATTTAGTTCGACGAATATGGCCATTACAGGTCTTTATAGCTTGTTTAAACTTATTCTGGTGTCCCTCAGTGGGGTTGGCTTTATAACAACGGAAACTTACATCTCTGAACCTAATAACCTCTTTACAGCTCGAATCAAACCATGAGTTCTCTTTGGGTTTGATAGATTTCACCCTATTCGGAATAAAATTTCTCATTCCACAAAGAATTAAATTTTGTACCATTTCTGCGCTGGAATCCACGTCACTATCGAGGAAGCATAGTAACCAGTTAAAGTTCCTGAAGAATTCATTGAGACCGTCAAAGTTGGCTTTCTCATATTGCCAAACGGTTCTCATAGGAGTTTTTTATTTAACTGTGTTTTTTCGACATAAGAATTTTGCAGATACGATACAATGATCTGATGTACCTAGAGGCGGTACTTTATGCAAAGAGTCTGTTTAAAAAGGCACCTACATATATAAGATTTAAAAATATACCTGTAAAATAAGTTTGTCTTCAAAGATATAAATTACATTTGATTTATCAAAAAAACTCCATTTTTCAATTTTTTCTTTTGAAAATCTTTAGACCGGTTTTGTTTACCATTTTTTCTCAAAAATATTTTTGTTATGCAGTTGTTTAGTGATTGAATATAAATTTAGTCTGGACGAATCATATATATATATCATTTCGTTAGCTTGTCTCCTTTGTTCGGCTCTCATACGGAACTAATTTTAACAAATAAGGTGTCAAAACAAAGAGAATTTTCCGTTGACTATACGAATTGTATTTTATTAAATATCGTTTTATAATTTGTAGAAAAAAACTAAACTTTTAAGTATAATACTCGGAAAACATTATGTTAAGGGAAATGGTTTGTGTATTTGAATGAAATTATCGAATACACACCATTTTTTGTCGGTAAGCTAGTTTCATTCCAAGACACAACTCATCCGTGGACAACTCATACCGGAAATGAAAAATACTTGTAAGAATAATTAACGAAAACAATTGATTGTGTATTTAAATAGTTCGTTCAAAGTTTTTTCCTTTGGATACCTTTATTTTAATTTCATATTAGAAGAACCAGGATGGAAATTAATTTATCTAAACATAAGAAAGAGGCAGAACATGTATGTTTAAATTGTAAAGCGATCGCCTATTGGTTGTGTAGTTAGCTAGGTGTCTAAAACGGATAGGGAATAGTTCATTGGCCTTCTCAGCCTTATGCAACCACATTAATTCTTCCCTAAAAGTTTTGAGGGCAAACATGAAGTTATTTTGTTCAGTTTATTATTTTGGTTAAAGTTTAAAAAAATAGCATACAAACAGGTACGAGAAATTACAATTTCTTAGAGTCATGCTCTTGTGTATTTTGGATTTTAGTAATGAAGTGACACGTAGGCAGTAGTTTTAGAGGTTGAACGTAAAACCTATGTATAAAGGTATATTGTGTTAACGTTGAACAAGTGATTCTAATAGAAAATACACATACTCTATCTGGCCCGTTTCCTTAACTTGTACAGGTACTCAGTATTTATTCTTTTATTTTGTTGAAATAAAGCGCTCTTTCGGGGTCATGCACAGTGATATGGGAGAAGATTACATTTTATACGTGTACAAAAATAAAAACGCTAATTTAAGATTCAAAACCTGAAAAATAGGTTTTTCCTAAAAAATTAAATTCTATTTCATAAATCAAAAAAACGCTTGATATTTCAATTTTTTTTCGGAAATCGTCAAAGTGTTTATTTTTATTTATTTTTATAAATATATATATATTTTTCATTTTGTTATGCAGTGCTTACTTACTTACTTAAGGTGGCGCTACAGTCCTGTGTGAACTCCATCTAGCTCGGTCCCTAGCTAGATGTCTCCAGTTTCGCGCTCCAAGTTGGGTGAGGTCACCTTCCACTTGTGCGCGCCACCTGATCCGCGGTCTTCCTCTACTGCGCTGTCCTGTGGGTGCGGATTCGAAGACTTTCCGGGCCGGAGCATTGGTTTCCATGCGCTCTACGTGACCCAGCCATCTTAGTCGTTGGACTTTTACTCTTCTTGCTAAGTCTACGTCACTGTACAGCCCGTACAGTTCGTCGTTGCATCTTCTCCTCCACTCCCCTTCGATGCATATGGGACCGTAGATCACACGAAGAACTTTTCTCTCGAAGCGACCCAAGGTGCTTTCATCCGCTTTTGTCATGGTCCATGCTTCTGCACCGTATAGCAGGACGGGGATGATAAGAGTGTTATATAGCAACACTTTGGTCCCTCTAGAGAGGACATTACTACTCAATTGCTTTCTTAGTCCAAAGAAACAGCGGTTAGCAAGAGTTATTCTGCGTTTGATCTCAGCGCTGGTGTTGTTTTCTGCGTTTACAGCGGAGCCTAGGTAGACGAAGTCCTTGACTACCTCAAAGGTACGTCTGTCGATTGTGACGTTTTGACCAAAACGTCGGTGTTGTATGTCCTTTCTAGACGACAGCATGTACTTTGTTTTGCCCTCATTAACCGTTAAACCCATTTTTGCCGCCTCTGCCTCAATACTCACAAAAGCTCCATTGACATCACGCTGAGTTCTTCCGATTATGTCAATGTCATCAGCATATGCCAGTAATTGGACAGACTTTTGAAAGATAGTGCCTCTGGTGTTGACGTGTGAGCTCTGCACTATTCTTTCAAGCACGATGTTAAAAAAATCGCATGACAGCGCATCACCTTGTCTAAAACCTTTTTTGACATCAAAAGGTTCTGTTAAGTTGTTTCCAACCTTTATGGAGCAGCGTGAATTCTCCATGGTCAAGTGATAGTAAATAAACGCTCTACGTTTGCATCTCGTAAAAGCTGACAAATTTTTGAGATATAGAATTTTGAAAAAAAATGTATTGTTTCTTTTAAAAATCCCAACAGAAAAAATTGCACTTTTTATAATAAAATATTGTGAAGGCAATATATAAGAGCTCGTTCAAAAAAAAGTTATTGATATCGGTTCAAAAGTTGCTGAGAAAATAAAAACAAAATAACGGTTCTATGAGCGGTACCTTTCCGGAGCAATACAAAAATATGTTTTCCTACCAAAAGACGCCAAGTTAAAAAATAAAATTTTAGAGACAATTAAAAAAATCATTTGGTTTGTTCTTGAGAGGATTTGAATTTTCGTTGTTTTTTGACCAAAAAATTTGTATGGGAGCCACTGTTAGTTTTGATCTTATAAAAAAATGAAAAAAAAAACCTTAACGCGAATCGCTCAAAACTTTGACTTCCAAGTTTGAACTCAATCGACCCAATGGTTTAGGCTGTAGGAGCGTGGACAGAGAGACCGGACGGAATTGCGGGACCCACTTTTTTCGACTTCTCTACCATCGTAATAACAAGTTTGATTAAAATCTCGAGTTTGAATTTTTGCACGAATGCAGGACTTGAAATATAGTTCCTTTAAGTCACAAAAAATGTCTATCATACTCAAACAACAAGGACCTTTTCGTAAAAATTGTAACAGAAGCTTCAACTGTCTGTAGGCAAATAAGACCTAACTAATATATATGAAAAAGATTTGAGACTCGAAAATTTATCTTTTTTAAATCGAAACCAAACTTCAAACATTTTGTGAACATTTTTAATATTTGTTTCTTTATTTTTAATTTGCTCTCAACTTTTATTCCTTTTAATATTCTTATGTTAATATGAAATAATAAAAAAGGCTGGGATCCCGTCTGTCGATTTGTCTTGCCTAAAAGTTTTGTAGCTTTTTTGTCTTCGTTTCAACATGCCTACTGTAAAGGTAAATCGGTGGAAACAGTGTTACACGCTTTAGTACGCACCATCGAATATTCATTATAAAGAGTTCACTTTGGTTGCTTTCCTTGACATCGAAGGTGCCTTTAACAACATGGACACATCTGCAATCACATCTGCACTGACATCTCTAAATGTAGAGAGTTCGCTTCATGAGTTAATTCATTTAATGCTTACTAGCAGAATAATTGCTCAAAACTGGGCAACTCTTTTAGCAGACTCGTTAGTAGAGGGACACCGCAAGGTGGTGTTCCTATCCCCTCTCCTCTGGAACCTAGTAGTGAATGAAATCCTAACTAGTCTGGATGCGGAGGGTTTCAGAGTGATAGCCTATGCGGACGACGTTGCTATAGCAGTTTCAGGAAAGCATCTTAATATCCTAAAAGAACTCACAAAATGCCTTAGACAGACTAATACTTTGGGCCGATCGGTGTGGACTGGGAGTTAACCCACACAAAACCGATCTGGTCTTATTTTCGAGGAGATACAAAATTCCATTGGTCAGCCCTCTCTATATTAATCCGATTCGAATTTGCAAACGAGGCTAAATACCTGGGTCTTGTCTTGGATAAAAAACTAAACTGGAAACGCAACGTACAGGAAAGAGTCAAAAAAGCTACCTTAGCTGTATTTTCTTGCAAAAAAGCTATTGGTAATAAATTGGTTCTACAGCCCAGAATCACGCATTGGCTATACACATTGGTAATCAGACCGATTTTAACGTACGGTGTGGCAGTATGGTGGACTGCTTTAGAGAAAGGTATAAACAGGGATAAGTTAAATAAAGTCCAACGTTCAGCCTGCCTATGTATAAGCGGATCGCTTCGTCTGCAGCACTGGACACCTTGCTCTACCTTACACCTCTTGACATATTTAGCAAACTAATAGCTGCAAGCTCTGCTATTCGTCTCAATGCTTCGTCGCAGTGGACTAACAACAGCATTGGCCACTCCGTAATTCTAAGGTACTTAGAATCAATTTCAAAGCACACAGACTACACCATCCCCCAACTACAATTCGACAGAAACTTCCAGATTTCTATATGATAAAGGAAGTCTTGTCTTGGCCTAAAGAAAACATCTGATATCTGTATTTTCTCTGACAGCCAGGCCGCTATCAAATTTCTGGACTCTGTCTGTACAAACTCTATAACAGTCCGTAACTCTCGATCATCTCTAATGGAGATGGTGCAACAGTTTAATATTTACCTTTGCTGGGTGCCGGGCCATAGAGACATTCCGGGTAACTGTAAGGCAGATGAACTCGCCAGGAACGGTACAGTACAGCCCATCCTACCACGTTTGGCAAGTACTGGCATACCAATCGCTACATGTAAACTGCTACTAATGCAAGACGCTGTGAGGAGGGCAGGCACCAGCTAGAACAACATCACCACGTGTCAAGCCACAAAAAACATCTGGCCAACACTGGATTTAAAACGTTCAAGGTGCTTGCTCTCTCTAAGCAGATCGCATATAAGCTCGATAATAGGTGTCATAACCGCACACTGTCTAATAGGAAAGCACGCCACGAGACTAGGCGTATTCTCAAATGACTTTTGCAGAAGGTGTATGGACGAGGAAGAGGAAGAAACGGTTCTTTATCTTCTCTGCACATGCCCTGCTCTAGCTCGAAAACGCAAGAATTACCTAGGAGATTTTTTTTTTAACGATCTAAACGATCTAAATCATATCGGTATAATCAGCCTTTCACGTTTCGTAAGGGACTAAAGCTGGTTCCGCATTGAGCTTAGGAGGAAGCCTCAAGATTCATGTGGTATCACAATGGACCATTAAACTGGCCTAAGTGTGTCCGTTTCCATCTTGGACAGCCACTATAACCTAACCTAACCAATACCTTCTTATTTTCGCCAGATATCGAGAACCAAACATCATTTTTCACCAAATGCATACTATTTTTTGTAGATTTTATTTTTTATGAAAATACTGACGGATTTTTATAAAAAAAAATTACTGAATGAAGCGAAAATAATGATTTATGTGAGTAAAATTAGTTTGAAGCCAATATTTTTAATTTTAAAAAAGGTTTTTGAGTCGAAAATCAATTTTACCAACATTTGTTAATTTTTGTTTAGGTTTTTAATTTTTTTGTAAAAAAAAAAAACAGTCATTGCGATTTTTCTCAAAATGTTGCTGAATGTTGAAAACAATATTTAAAAAAAATCAAATTATTTTCAAGCCGATATGTCTCAAAGTTTTGATAAAATATTTGAGTCGAAAATCAATGTTTACTAACTTTTATCAATTTTCTATTTTAGTTTTTTATTTATTGTAAAGAAACTGTCAATTCGATTTTTCTCAAAATTGTACCGAATATTGAAAACAATATTTCTTATATTTATAGAAGATATTTGAATCCAAAATCAATTTTTACCAACTTTGTGTTTTGTTTTTTTTTTTTTTAAGTTTTAATTTGATTATATAAATGGTTTTTTACGGGTTTATTTCAATACAAGACAATTTTCGGCTTTTACCCGAAACCCGAATATAAACTAAAAAAAAAATTACAAAAACCACTCCAAAATCTTTACATAGGTTGATACACAGTGTTCTAATGCATTAAAATGTAACATTTTATAGCTTTTTTATCTTAACTTGTTTTCATCAATACAAACACTTCTTTAACATACATTCATACTCGTGTGTCCTGTTTCATGATTTCTTCAATTTGATTATAACTACGTATAAAACAAGACTTAAATATAGCACTTTATTTCTTCAAAACCACAACGCAGTTATATTATAATCTCTTCAAATATCAAACAGAATCCTGTTCAAATAACTTGCCATCAAAAGTCCATCAACTTAAACCATCTTATATCCTTATCTTAATAAACTTTCTATAGGTATGGTATATAACTCAATGGACACTCCTGGATGTCACCTTTGATTTTGGTGTGTAGTATAGCAAAGTGAAGTGTCGTCATCATCACCATCGTCGTCTTCAAATCGTCGTGCGTTATTGACGTTTGTTGGATTATTGCGGCTTTGAATGCAAACAATAATTGATTGAAGGACTTCAACCATTCCACCATAAAGCCTCCTCTGCCACCTAAAGATTATGAGTCACAAAGTTCTCTTACTCCCCATTTCCGTTCACACAAATCCACATAAATCCATCTTTTAACACGAAGTCTTTCAGTACACACACCTTTCAATCATCTTTTCCAACAATAACAACAACAACAAAAAAAATCCTTATGCTCCAATTTGGGATAAGAAAAACGAATACAAAATATCCATCAACCATCAAGAATCTATAAGGACTTATATGTATGTAGGTATTTTATATATTTATGGTATTTTTTTTATCATCTCTATTCTTAGCGCGATTTGTGGTTTTTGTGTCCTTTCAGGATAAATCACATCATCGCATATAAGAAGTCAAATAATAAAGAAATCACGAACTCAATTTTGTTAGATTTTATTTTTTTCCCGTCTCGTCAGCAGCACCCTAGTGCGTCGCTTGTCGTCCTCTCTATCACCATTATCATCATCAGAACTCCTGGAGAACCACGTGCGTCTACCATCCTTACACACAAATCCACGTATACAGATATACGATGAAAGTCCTTATTATTGTTATTATTATTATTACTATTGGAGGGTTATTGTTTCTCATACTTATATTTTCATCATTGTCACCGCCAATGTCCTGTGGCATTTTATTTTAAAAAAATATACAAAAAAATACGATTTATAGGATGAGGTATATTTAAGGATATGTATTTTTATCCTTGTGCTATCAATCATTCGCTGATTTCATTTTAATGGCGCATAAAAGCCATCCCCGTCGTCGTCGTCGCCACCACCACCATTACGTAATATCCTTATAGCTAAATGTACGATCTTCTCTTGAGCAACATGCAAAAAAGGACACTATCTCTTGTATAGACACCATTTGCCAATACTATTCAATTAAGATCAGGAGCAGGCATCACATCGCGGAGAGGAACAAAAGAAAAGAAAACAACAACAGATTATACAATATAAAGCATCCTGGAGTGGATACTTACACACATCCTACAAAACACTGCTCCTCCTTGACTTGAACGAACAGTAATGCACTTCATTTGAGGATTGTTCACACCATGAAACCATTAAAATTTAATTGATATAATAATTCCTGCTGCAAGGACACGTTCACATTGTATTAACAAGTTTTTTCCTCCTTAATTTTCTTTTTTTGTTTGTATTTTGCTGCTCCCTCGTATCAGGCAGGACCCCCAACCACCCTAAGTCCCGTTCTTAAAAGTGAAACTCGACACAATGTCACCATCCAAACGAACGAACAAACATAAACTTATGTATATGAAAGAGCGAACGGAACGAACGAATAACAAACCCTTTAGGGGATCACATCATCAGCGCAGAGGTGGGTTCGAAAGATGCAAAGAAATGGAGTGCACTGAAGGACCCGTTTGTGTTTATGGAAGTCACATCCACTTTGGTCACATACTTAAAGGCGCACGAGAAAATGAACTCCAATTACATGAAGTTTTGTAAAGGTTGGTATAGAAGGAACAAAGTACAACCAACATGTTGAGGAGCATCGTCCTTAAATCCTCTTCTCTCTTCACAAACCACTTCACCATGAGCCGTGTCACAAAATCCTTAACACAAAAAAAAAACTGCAAATTTCTATACATACATATATTTTATATCAGTTTATATGTGTATAAGATCATATACTGATATGCATGTGTGATTTTATGTCCTTCTTTGCTACACATCATTGACATTGGTTTCATGTTAAATTTTGCAAGAATAGATATTTAAATTTATGACTTGAACGGAAGGAGAATGAGAAGGACTAACGTCGTCGTTGTCGCATCGCATCGCATCGAATTTCTTACTTCATCTTCACGACTTGGCATGATGTCCTTTTTTTTTGTTCTTTACTTCAGCCGTCAGCCATATACGAGCCTTATACGTACCTTATAAGAGTACAGCACAAGGTACTGGGTTCTAGTTATATAAATTTCCGTGTCCGCCGCACTCTCAGCAAAGAATATTATAACTCATAATGAAATATTAGTGCACATAATCCTGATGTAAAGGACTCTTAAACTATTTCTTATTATTATCCCAAACATTCATCCTCCGGAGCTAGATGGAATAATGTACCAAGATGTATTATTCTTATGTTCTCTTTCTGTTCAAGCGAATCACTGAGGCAAACATATATAGGAATAGGAACAGAACATAGGACCTCTATTTGTATGTCTCGTCCATATCCTTATATGATGTGAAGAATGGAAAACCACGTTCCATCTTCATCTCTATCGTCATTGCCGTCGTTGTTGTCCTTTATCCTAGAACCCAGAATCCAGAATCTAGAATCCAGACCATCACCAACCATCATAAGCAGCGTCGTTCCCGTCCCCGTCCCCATCCCCTTCGTAGAGTAGGTACATATAAATTTAATAAAGATGCAGGACAAACGTCGTCAGCGTCCAACAATGTTTGTTGAAGTGTTGGCCCTATTGTTATAACTGTGCGATGCGGTGGAAGCGGCCAGCGCTAGAGGCAGTGAAGGTGGCTTATGTCTATGTGAATATGTGACCAAGGATATGATAATGATTTCGGTATGTCCTCTCTGGTTGATGTGTCCTGGTCGTGCATAACATAGTCTTTGTTATATGTGAAGGAATTAAAGCGCCAGGAAAAGAAATGACTGCGTCCTGGCTTCAGATATTTAAACACACACTCACAGATATTGCCTTTTATTTCTATGATTTTTCCTTTTTTTTGAAATTTTCTATTCCAATGTCTAATTCTTTCATATATCCTTACAGAAACGTTTAAAGTAATAGGTAACAAGCTGACCCGGAATACGTTCTTCTGCTCTTTTTTTTCGTCAATTTTTATTTCAAGCAACAAGTTTCTGCAAAATGATCTCTGAAGTACATCGTACAAAACGAATTTGTTATTAGTAAACTTAAAGCCTTTACAGAAAAGCAGCTCTTTAAAAGATAAAGTCTTTGTTTACTTAAATTCCTGAATGTTACCAATGATCTTCTAAAGACCAGATTTTATAAATGATTTTTCAAGAAACTACAAACTAATTTACCCTATCTTCATTTACTAACTTGATTTTACCTTTTAAAAAAAAGACATAAAACCTTCAATAAAGAAAAACCAATGATATTTCGGGAAAGGGCCTAAACTGCCTTAAATGTTTTTTTATTAAAGTTCTGTAAGCCATGGACATAAACTGAAATTATTTTCTTCTACGAGCTTTAATTTAAAAAATTCAGTATATGAACTGCTACTAGTTAATAGTAAGGGAATCTACAGCTTTGAGCCGAACCTGAACTGCTAATTTGATAAAGCAGTTTTCATGACAAGAATAACTCTCGGAGAATTTGTCAATTTTTCTCAAGAGGCAGGACCCGGAAGGCAGGAAAAAAACCTTTAGTTGACACAAGGAGGGATCGAACAAAAGACTTCTGGCATGGAATTTGCCAATACTAAAAACGAAATATAAGATATACAGTTGTCCGTTTAAAAGGACTCTTAAAGTCGTCGTAAATTACATTTTGAACAACTAAAATATTACTGCAGTGTTGACGAAAAACTAGGTTCGTCAGCCTTCAAAATAAGTATTCCGTATTAAACCACATTTTGTGAAACAACTTCAGTCTTATATGCTTGTAAAGTTCGTTTATTACGTTTAGAAAAATGTGGGCGTTAGAAAAATAGAGAAGGATTTAACAGGAGATACCTGTTCACACCTGTTCGACGCACGACACTTCTCCAGTATCCAGGATATCCGAACATTTCGAGAGGCCAACTTTGACTAGGACCAATACCTCGTTGTAGCCAAGGTACGGCTACGGATATCCCGATCCAAGCCAAAACAAGGAAGTACTGTGAGAAAATTCGACGTTAGACGGCTACAATCGCAAGAGACCGCCATGTCATTTTCCTATCGAGTCTCTTATAAGCTCCTAAGAAGTCCTATGCTGCCTGCATTAAGCATTGAAGACCAGTGGCATTGCCTTGCAGCCATCAGAGATGCCGCCTCTGAAGTGCTAGGTTTCACACCGCCAACACAGCGAAACCTCTGGTTTGACGACGAATGCCGGCAAGCGCACGCAGCGAAACAAGAGGCATTCTACGAGCATAAGCGGAGAGAGGAACACCGGCTTCTTAGTTGGAATAAAAGATACCATGAGAAGCGCGTGATCGAGGAGAAAGAGGGATGTCACAACAGGAATGAGGTTCGTAAATTTTACCAAAAGGTAAAAAAAACCTCCCAAGGGTACCAGCCACGAACCGAAGCCTGTAAAGACGATCAGGGGAACATCGTAGTAGAACCGCAGTCGTTGCTGAGAATATGGAAAGATCACTTCTCCAAATTATATAACGGCGATGACGAACCGAATTCCGCTGTAAGGGAGATAGAACCACTCAACCTCGGCGACGCAGATCAACAATTCCGCCTATCAGACCTCGACAAAGTGAAGATAGCTATATCTAAACTTAAGTCAAACAAGCTGACGGCATCGCTGCCGAACTATTCAAAGCAGCAGGCGATGACTTGGTAGGGAGCATGCACCAACTCATCTGCAAAATATATTCGTCAGAAAGCATGCCCAATGAGTGGAATCTCAGCATAGTGTGCCCGATACATAAGAAAGGAGACCCTCTAAACTGCGCCAACTACAGAGGCATCAGTCTCCTTAACATTGCGTATAAGATCCTCTCTGCCGTATTATGTGAACGTCTGAAGCCATTCGTCAACAACCTGATTGGTCCTTATTCGTGTGGCTTCAGACCAGGAAAGTCCACTATCGACCAAATATTCACACTACGGCAGATCTTGGAAAAAAACCCAGGAGCTTCAAATCGATACCCACCATCTTTTTATCGATTTTAAAGCCGCGTATGACAGCATCCATAGGGAAGAGCTCTACAGAGAAATGTCTAGTTTTGGCATCACTGTCAAACTTATCCATTTGTGCAGAATGACGATGGAGAATGCACGCTGCTCTATCAAGTCCGGAAAAGATCTTACCTATTCATTTGATGTCAAAAAAGGTTTTAGACAAGGCGATGCACTGTCATGCGACTTTTTCAACATCGTTCTGGAAAGAATTGTGCAAAACTCAACCGTCAACACTAGAGGCACAATCTTCCAAAAGTCCATCCAATTACTCGGATACGCAGATGATATTGACATAGTTGGAACATCAAAGCGTGATGTCAGAGGAGCGTTTTTGAGCATTGCGACAGAAGCGGAGAAGATGGGTTTAGTCGTCAATGAGGGCAAGACCAAGTTATGCTGGACACTGAACAACGACGTCTTGGACAAAACGTCACTATGGACAGCTATAATTTTGAGGTAGTTAAGGACTTTGTCTACCTAGGCACCGCTATTAATGCAGACAACGACACCAGCGCTGAAATCAAACGAAGAATAACTCTTGCAAATCGATGCTTCGTTGGGCTTAGAAGGCAATTAAGAAGTAAAGTCCTCTCTCGAGTATCAAAAATCACCATCTATAAGATCCCGGTTCTCATTTATGGCACCGAGGTCTGGACCCTGTCAAAAGAAAGATGAGAACGCCTTAGGATGCTTCAAGAGAAAATTTATTCGGGTGATTTTTGGTTCCGTACGCATAGATGGAGAATGGAGGAGAAGATATAACGACGAACTGTACGGGCTGTACAGCAACACTGACCTAGTTAGCAGAATTATAGTCCAACGGATTAGATGGCTAGGTCATGTATAACGGATAGACATCAACGCACCAGCCCGGAAGGTCTTCGAATCCAATCCCGAGGGACAGCGCAGTAGAGGAAGACCGCGACTCAGGTGGCGCACCCAGGTGGGAGAGGATCTCAACCAACTTGGCGTGCCAAACTGAAGACAGCTAGCTAGGGACCGAGCTGGCTGGAGACGCATGTTGGTTAAAGCCCAGGTCCGCCTCGGACTGTAGCGCCACCTTAAGTAAGTAAGTAAGTAACCTGTTCACATCGGTCTTAAAATTTTGAATATTAAATGGTCTCTACACTCTCTCTATACTTGACAGTACGCCCGAAATTAAGCTTAATAATAGACTTATGAGCATTCCTGGAAGTGAACGTATTACGGGTGAATTATTTTAGGGGGTATTTAACTGGCTAATTCAACAGAACCTTGTTTATAAAATTTCACTAAAACAGGGAAAAACAAGAAATATAATAAATAATAGTTCTATCACCTATCATCTTTATTACTTTTTATATTGTGCACGCACTAAAGGGGTTATAAACACCCTTATAATGTTTAAAAACAGTGCGAGCAATTAGGAAAGGAGGATAGGATTAGAAAGGAGAATTCGATGCAAATTGGTTTTGAATGTCAGCACATTGTTATAAGTGGGAAATATTGAGCCTGGTAAAGCATTCCACATTCATGTAGTGCGGCTAAAGAAGAAATCTCAGTATTTAACAGTAAACAGTTGTTTAAGAGAATGAATGCAACTGGCTATTTCAATGGAGCATTGATTATTAAAATAACGATAAGACAATGACATACATGAGATCTTGCGGCGGTGTTCAAGACAAAGAAATGTCTCGTTGAGAGAACGATCTATAATCATTTTTAGATCCAGAAGATTCAAGTACGTTATTTGAGCACCAGCCCAAGTATGAGAGTTATACTCAAGTTTTGGACGAATAAAAGCTTTGCAAATTATAGCCAGATCAGAAGGGGTAAGAAACTTCTTGCATCGTCGAAGAAAAGCTAAACACTTTGCAGCATTTTTGCGACGTCAAATGTGCGATCACTCCACAACAAGTGCTTTGTGATGCACATCCCTAGGACTCAGTTTTCACTCACCATTCATGGAAAGTTGCATTGGGAGAGGGTTACAATTTTGCAACAGTAGACAGCATTGAGTTTTCGAAGCACTGAATTCTACACGGTTTTTGATTCCCCATTGAACAATGCTGTCAAGATCTGAACTTAATGAGCTTATCATACGCTGCCGGTTTTAGTTTACATCCGAAGAACAAGGATGAGAATCTAAAAACGAATATAAGAGCAGAGGATACTGTCATCAGCGCAACAATGAAGTGGGTTAAATGTTTCAGACAAAAGATCATTTATAAAAAGGAAGATCGTCGGCGACAAAACGGAGCCCTGGGGTACACCAGCGTTTATTTGGTGGATATCAGACTTGAACCCTTCCAATACCACTTGAATTAAGCGGTCCGAAAGATAATTTCTAACACTACAGAGAAAAGATTCATCGATACCAAAAACACGCATTTTCGATAAAAGAGATTGATGCCAAACTCTATCAAATGCCTTAGAAATATCAAGTGCAATAACCTTACTTTCTTCAAGCCTTTTAACAATTAGATCAGAAGATGTGACCAATTTCTTGCACTGTAGTGCGTCGGAGAACTCATGAGCACCTAATAACATTTCTAGAAAATATCGAATATGCAATCATTCCATAAGAGGTGATCTGTGATACACATATTGAGTATTGAAAGTTGATTAGTTTCCTGGATTCAAGTGCCAATCATGGATACCGACATCAAGGTTGGATTGTGTTCTTACCTAGGGACACAGAATTTAGTTTATGTTACTAAAGCCACACTGCCGGTCATTAGGAAGCTTTCGTTCTTCGAGATATTTCCACTCGGAAAGAGACCTGTGATCAACGCAGTAGGCGGAACAGAAGTGAAATCGATCGCAAAAAAGGCGGCAAAAAGGAATTATATTTAATTGACAGCTGCACTGAAGTTGTCATTGTTTGACAGCAGCAGCAGCAGAGTTGCCAGCAGAGTTGACAGAAGTCTACGGTTGTTACTTAAACTGAAATGGAATTCTAACAAGGCATTTGAGTATCAGAGAAACCCAAACATTTCGCCAAGTCGGGGAATCAATTATGTGTGAGTGCTTTTGCAAATTGCATACAATTTGCTTATCCGGCAAGCACCAATAACAACAAGAAGTTCCTCGCTGCAGAACAATGGTTTGACAATGACTGTAAACGTGCGAAACAGAGGTCATTTGCGTGGTTAAAGTCATTTCGTGCTTATGGAAGTCATTTTATATAAGGAGCAAGAGAAATGATGAACTTAAATGCACCTATTTCGTTGAATTTAAGAAACAATAGGTTTTTCCCAATTTTTAAGTTTTGTTGACCTAAAAACAGTAATTTTTTAAAACTTGTCTTATATTTTAACTATGACCAAAAAACTCATTTCTTTGTCAAGTGTGTGAACAACCTACACCCCCCTGCCCCTGATTAAAAGCCTGGATCAGCCCTATTTGAGCTCTGGCCCACCAGGATATTAAACTTGTCCATAATCTACAAGGTACTTCTGACTTATTCAAAAAATGACTCCTTAGCAACGCTTTCAAATTGTACACATTTATTTTGAAAATCAGTTGTTTTTTTAATTTTCATGTGGATTGGATGGATACGTAAATATACCAACCTGCTTTATTTAGAGTGATTAAAATCCTCTTTAGACCATTCCATCCATAAAAACAGACTTTTTGGTGTGTTTACTGGGTTTATGGGTTCGTGGAATACTTAGCCCGTATTGCTTTAAAAACTAAGCTGGTCAAAATGTTACCTTTTCGTTCATCAATTGAATAACCATTATGTGCAGAAGTTGTGGTTTCAACACGACAAAACAGATCGTGACACTATTGATTAATTGAAGGAAGCCTTTGGTAACCACAAAGTTTCACGATACGAACTCGTGAATAGGCCTCCAAGTTCGTGTGATATAACAGAGCTTGACTAATTTCTGTGACGATATGTGAAGTCGATTGTCTAGGCCACCGAGGACATCATTCGACGCGTCATTGTCGACATACCTACTGCCACAAATGTTGGAAAAATGGAATGAAAATTTAACCACGTCCGCGATTCAATCGAGTCAGTTTCCACGAATCGTATTTAAATTTTCAGGTGAATGTACAAAAAATCATATTTAGGTATATTACATTCCATAGTTTTATACCCCTAAAAAACACCCTTTAATTAAAAATAGCTACAATGCTAGCTTTGTATATAAAACATAGATTGATGCACATAACTGCTCTGCAACACAAGATGGAGTCCACCAAAATAACAGGAATGATCGAAAAATCACCATTTTTGGGATTTTTGGTGTCTCGTGATTTGAACATTTTAATGGAATAGGCGCTCATGCTGAATAACAGGGGTATACAATATTTTTTTTTTTTAACTTACTTGTTATGCAGTTACACACACGAAAATCTTAGCCTTCGTTTTCTATCTCCTTCATATATAAATAGGCTCCGCCTTTCTACAACGGTGAAGTTAGCTTGCTGTATTTGTTTGTGTTTATCATACTTTTTTGTTGTTGAGTCTAGAAGCTAACCCAAAACTGATTATTTTGTTAGCTTGACCAGGGTTGTTATATTTGGAACTAGTCAAAAATGCAATCAAAAAATATATGTAGTATACAATCGGAGCCAGGTCCAATAAAAGCCAAATTCAATACAAAAATCCTGTAGTTTCAATAATAAATTATTATTATTTATTAAAATAAAATATAAATAATTTATTTATATGTATTTATAAATAGCAAACACTATTTTTCTCATCAATTTTTATTTGATTTCTCAATTTTTCGTTATTAATTTTTTGATTAGTTAAAGCTAATAGAAATATTTTTTTTTTCATTTTTGATATTGGTTGTTTGACAGATCAACAATTTCTAACAATAGTCGTTTCTAAATGGTTGCGTTCAATCTAAGGGAAGTTTTTATGTTTGTTTGGAAAAAACCCGATGAATTATTAAAATTTACCATTGAACATTTGGCAATACTTTTGGACCCCGAAATCTGCATAAATGTTTTTCTATTTTCGTAAAAGGCTTAAAGTTGTTTTTATTTGTGACAGCGCAACGTTCCGAATATATCTTGTTCAGTAAGCTATTTTAGAAATCCACATACCTAGGGATAGACTAACACGAGATTTGACGCAGCCAATGATTCTAACAAATTCAAACAAATTCGTTAAAATGACAGTTCAACAAATTGTTCGGACATACCAATAATAGTTGAACACAATTGAACAAAAACGACACCACTGTAACGAGGAAAATTCTCAATTGAATTCTTTCTTATGCACCAGGCGCTCAGACTTTATAGCAAGTATTTTGTTTCTTTTCGTTTGAGGTTTTGATTGCTATTGGAAAAAAGGATGCTGGGCACACCAGGCAAATCGAATGTGTTGGTGAAAGGGAGTCCAAAACGAAAAAGATGTAGAAACAAAAACCGAGACTAGATTCACCGTTGTAGAAGGGCGGAGTCTAGACTTCTTACTTTTGTTATATATGTGTGTGGGTGGTGAAATACATAAAAAAGAAACAATAGTGGAGAGGGACGGACAAAAAGTGTAAATCGAGTTTCAAGTAAAAACAGAAAGCATATAAGAAAAGGGTGCCTGCTTCTCAGCATGATCGCCTGTTCCATAGATATAAAGTTGGATTCCACTTCAACAGAAAATAAATAGCGCGCGCCTGCGCAACGCCCGCGCCGTCATTCACATTTGGTTACGACGAACTAGTCGTGCATCCTCCTGATAAAACAAACATCACGTGAAAATCCGTTCGATTACACCAAGCTATCAGACGCACAAAGCAGGTGTCTGATTTCTTTTTATTTCCAACAACTTTCTCTTGGATGTTAGTGGGATTTTTTTTTGTGTGGGATTTTTGTTGAATGTCTCGTGATTTCAAAATTCTAATGGAATAGGCGCTCATGCTGAAAAACAGGGGTATACAATATTTTTTTTTGTTAGGTTTCTTCTTATCTACTTAACTAGGCACATATGAAAATCTCAGCCTCCATTTTGTTCCATTTTGTACATCAACAGATTTTTGAGGCCAACTAGGCTCCTCCCTTCTATAACGGTTAATTTTGCTTGGTCTATTTGTTTTTCGTTTGTCGTATTTTGACTTTTGTTTGTATTGAGTCAAACGCGCCTAACCCAAAGCAAGGTTTTTAATAACCAGGGTTGTTAAGTTTTGAACTGGTTAAATAGTACAATTTAAAAAATATTTTAAATTAAAATAGGATCATTTTCCAGAATGGTAAGGCTGCTGGTTGTGATAAAATTCCAGTGGAATTCTTTAAGTACGGCACCAATGGGCTGATATATAATATTATTTGTGAGTTTAACCATAATTTTGGATAGTGGATCTTTACCAGAAGGGTTTCAGGACTCCTTAATCTTTCCTATCCACAATAAAGGGAGTAGGTATTCAAAACCCAGACAATTATACATACAACATTTTTAATGCGGTTTTGAAGAGTTTCAAGCAGGTTTCCGATCCGGTTACTCCACTGTGGACCAAATGTTTGTCAGAGCATTGCATTGAATGTTTCTATATGAAGCAAAAAGAAAATTTATTGTTTCTTCGTGAATTTTGATGCGGTGGACAGCATTTCTATCTAATACAAGTTTAATAGACTTAGGATGTCCAGAAAATTCGGTAAAGTCCTCAGATATATATAAAATTTTACTATAGCTGTGGTTTGGAATGGAGAGGAAATCACTGTGAAGCAGTCATCCACCAGGGACGTGCGTTGAGTGCTCTTCCATTCGCGCTCTTTGTTGATGTCCTTACTGACAAGATTGGTGAAGGAGTGGAACTCGCCGGGGCAATGATCAAAGCACTTTTTATGCCGATGACATTGTGCTGTTTTCTCATTCACCCCAATCACTCCAACTAATAATAAATCCATTGCATAGGTACTGTGTAACGTGGAATCTAAAGGTCAATTTAAGTAAATCTAGAATAATGATTTTCAAAACGAAGGTTGAAGAAAACGCTCAAATGAAAAAGGAACTGCTTTCGAAATGTGTGAAATATCACTGGATTTGGATTTTTATTAACGTTGATGGTTGCGGGGTTAAACCGTACAAATTAATTGCGGCGGTTGATGAAGGAACTTCAAATTCAACTCATAGATTAATTTACAATATCTCTATCATAACTTTGGTCCAAATAACTATTTTAGAACAACGTAGAGGTTATTTCTATGATGTTGAGACTTTGAGGGGAGTTCCTGCATCTCAACTATATACCGCATAGGAAGAATCGACTCGGGCAATGCAATATATTGATTATTACTTGAGCTGTATGGCACGTAGCACCATCCTGTTGAGACAATATGTCTTCGGTGTTCATATCATTAAATGCAGGCCACAAGAAGTTTGTGATAAAATATCTTAAGCGATAATCTTTCATGGACCATTTTTGAAGAGGTACCAAATCCAGAAATTTTGCTTATTCACATACCAAATTATCCCTTAATGGGCCTCATTAAGACTTCCCACTGTTCCAAACCCCAATTAGCGAACACTTACTTACTTAAGGTGGTTCTACAGTCCTGTGTGAACTAGGACCTCGCCCAACAAAACTTCTCCATGTAGCTCGTTCCCTAGCTAGATGTCTCCAGTTTCGCGCTCCAAGTTGGGTGAGGTCACTTTCCACTTGTGCGCCCCACCTGATCCGCGATCTTCCTCTACTACACTGTCCTGTGGGTGTGTACAGCAGATCACACGAAGAACTTTTCTCTCGAAGCAACCCAAGGTGCTTTTATCCGCTTTTGTCATTTTCTTAGTCTAAAGAGACAGCGGTTAGCAAGAGTTATTCTGCGTTTGATTTCAGCGCTCTAGTTTGGCAGGAATGCCAAAACTAGACATGGCTCTATACAGCTCGTCCCTGTATATGCTGTCATATGCGGCCTTGAAATCGATGAAAAGATGGTGGGTGTCGATTTTGTGTTTCTTCCAGGATCTGCCGTAATGTGAATATTTGATCGACTGTGGACTTTCCTGGTCTAAAACCACACTGATAAAGAGCCGTCAGGTTGTTGACGATGGGCTTTTGACGTTCACATATTACGGCAGAGAAGATTTTGCAAGCGATGTTAAGTAGACTGATTTCTCTATAGTTGGTGCAGTTTAGAGGGTCTCCTTTTTTCAGGATCGGGCAAACAATACTGAGGTTCCATTCATCGGGCATGCTTTCTTCCGACCATATCTTACAGATAAGTTGGTGCATGCTCCTAGCCAACTTATCTCCAGTTGCTTTAAGGAGCTCCGTATTCAAGCCATCCGCTCCAGCGGCTTTATTAGTCTTCAGCTTAGATTCGGCCATCTTTACTTCGTCTAAGACGAGAATTCGTCTAATGGAGAATGGATCATCCCGCCTGACAACGGAATTCCACTAGTCGTCGCCGTAATACAGTCTGCAGAAGTGTTCCTTCCATATCCTCAGCATTGACTGCGTTTTAGCAGCCTTCGGTTCTAGGTTTATGAACCTCTGAATTTTTTTTCACCTGTTCATAAAACTTATTTGGCTGCATTTGCCTGCCGACATTCCTCATAAACCAGAGGTTCCTTGTTGGTGCCTGCTTGTAACCCAGCACATCAGAGGTGGCTTCTCTGATTGCATCTTGGCAATGTTGCCACTGGTTTTCGATACATTGTGTTGGTGGCAGAGGACTTCAACAGAGGTTACTTGTAACTCGGTCATAAAAGGATTTGGCGATCTCTGGCTATTGTAGCCATTCGACGTTGTACCTTTTCCAAGTACCTCCCTGTTTTGCCTTGGGTCTGGAAACCCAAAGTGCTACCTTGGCTACAGCGAGGTAGTGGTCCGAGTCGATGTTAGCTCCTCGAAAAGTTCGGACATCCATGATGCTGGAAGCGTGTCTAGCATCAATCGCAATATGGTCAATCTGGTTGACAGTATAGATTGATCTAGAGAAGTCCAAGTTCCTTTGTGGATGTTGAGGTGTGAAAAACGCGTCCTGGCTACCATGACGTTTCGCAGGCTGTTCTTCCCGATTATTTCACCAAAGATGCTTTCCCTTCCTAATTTTGCATTAAAATCGCCCAGGACAGTTTTAATATCGTAGCTAGGACACTGTTCATATGTGTTGTCTTAGAGCTCGAAGAACATATCTTTGGTGTTGTCGTCTGTCTCTTCTATGGTGGAGTGCGTGCATATCAGGCTAATGTTGCCGAACTTAGCCTTGATGCCTACGGTCATAAGGCGCTCATTGATGCACCTATAGCTCAAGAAGTCTTGCCTTAGTCTGGCTCCAATGAGAAAGCCGCATCCAAATAAGCGCAGTTTTTCATCCTCTTTTTGCCCGGCCCATCCCATCGTATTTCCTGGATGGCGGTGATATCTGCTTTATATCGCTCTAGGGCCTCCGCTAATTCTTCGGCCATACGTGGTCTGTTAAGGGACCTAACATTCCACGTGCATATCCCAAGTTCGTTGTCCTTTATTCGTTTGCGTAGGTTGTCTTTTTCTGCCCCAACACCTTTCCACTGAGGTTAGAACCCAATCTTGCGTTAAGGTACTAGGCACATGTTCACCGGTAGGAGGTGAGAGTTGGAGTTGATAGACAGATGTGGGTTTTGAGAAAAAAAACCTGTGGGCGCTTGTGTCCTCATGTCTGCCATTTGACACAATTGCGTTAGTTTTTCAAAAACTCAACTAGAATTATGAAACTTAGAAAACTAACACTTGACAAATTCTTGTGTAAATATTCCTTTTGTGCAGATGGAACCACTGTCAAATATCCATTTTCCACATTGACCTTTTCAAAAAGTACACCTTCCTTTTTGTAAATCTTAAACTTAAAATTTTGTCTCCATTTTGAAAATATATCGCATTTATTTAGTATGCAGAATATAAAGTATGTACAATGTACACAAAAAGCTGTTATACTTTAAGATTGAAAATTCTCTCAGACTATAGAAATTTAAATACATAGTTGCACATTATGAAATATTTACACAGTCATATAGAAAATTGTATGCCGAAAAATGTTAGCCCTTCGTCACATTCGTCAACGTATAGTCACTTTCCGAGATTGGGCAATTCCATACATACGAGTGTATCCTTTTTATTCGTACACACTTAAAGTTACAGACATAAAGTACGACTTCAAGGCAGGATTCGTCTTCGGATGTGATCCATTCAATGTGTGGCAAATTAAAATCACCTACAAGTAAAATATTGGTGTCAGCGCAGAACAAACTGATAACAAAGACTAATGCCTCTAAACTTTTTGGAGGAATATAAACGTTTAAAATGAAAATAGTCCTAGTCTGTACCAATATTTTTACACATACCAGTTCAATTGATAATTCAATTGGAAAATATAAAGAAGAAGAGAAATATATATTTTTTACCGCTATGAGAACACCTCCACCTAAATCGTTTGCATTACCAACGTGACGATCATTTCTGTAAACTTCGAACTCTTGGCTGAAAAGTTCTGTGTCGGAAAAGCTTCAATTAAGCCACGTTTCTGTCAAAAGTTGCAAATAGAATAAAAGTAAGTGGGATTCGTTATTAATTTAAAAGAGGAAACAAAGCTATTTGGTTTACTGGTCTTAGTATGAGCTGGATGAGCTGGAAGGTATGCTCTTGGTAGATACTAAGTGGGAAGTTATATTTTCTGACGTTGTAACTGGGCCCAGACGAGATATAAAAATTATTTTTGGTTTCAAGACAGCTTTAATAGGGATGACGTTGTGTATTACAGTTCCTGTAACAGAGTCACTATCGGAAGCAAAATCTGAGACAACAATTTGAGGTATATGGGGAGTTCCGGCGGGATCTTTAGGTATTGGAGTGATGTTGACATTTGTTTTTTTTGATGGGGGGGTAGAATTTCTAGCAAGTTTAGAGTGATCTCGGCTTCTTTTCTTAGACTTTTGCTTTTGTTTATCAGGTACACTTTCTGCGTTATTAACACCAGAACCTGATTGCCCGAGAATATCTTCACCAGTAGAAGAGGAAGTAGTGGGAATAGGCTGTGCCAAATCATTAGTCTAAGTAGAACTAACGACCATGATGTTGGTTACAGACTATGCATTTAATTTGCAAACTGCAGTATTGAAAGATTTCAGCAGCTCTTCAAAATCTTTAGAAAGTTTTAAAATGTCAGCCTTAAAAGAAGACATTTGAAAAGCTAGTTGAGATACAGAAAGCTTACGGCAGTCGTGACAGTACCAGTAAGCAAATTTCGAAATGGCTATTTTCCAATGAAAGCGTTGGTTGAACCAACACATTTTGCATGGTAAAGATTACCACAGGGTCGGAAACAGGCAAATAGAGGATTATTATTAGCACTCTCTTGGCAGTTTTTATTGTAGCAATCTATATTTTCGAAGGAGTGTTAAAAAAAAATATTTAAAAAAAAATATAGATAGATAAGTGCATCTGCATCAGCATATGTATGTCAAGATCTGATACACATTTCAGTAGCTAAGATTTCTTAAAAGTTTTTTTTTCATGGTTTTTAAATTCAAACATATGGCTTAACTTTTCAGCGATAAACCTTAACAAACGTTATCCAAGCACAGTTTCTCCTTAAAAAATAAAAGAAGACCGTTATTAACACTTTTTTTGTGGAATGTTGGCAGTCTTTTAATATTAAATAATAATTTATAAGAATTCCAAATAAAGGAGCAAACCTTTTCCAATGTTTCTTAAGTAATAAGTTTGGCAGCCATAGAATGGATCTTCATTGTATTGAAAATTGCATTAATTCAAAGAACTCTTCTCTTTTATTTTTACAAAGCAATAAAAGCCAAATAAGAAAATAATCCTTAAATAAGGTCAAACTCTGTTTTCCTCTTAAATCCAATTGTAATGAAGTTCATAAAGCAATCAAGACAGACAAAAGAAGGACGTACCATTTTTTCATATAAACATTTATTTTCAAGAGAAATTCAAAAAAATATATCACTCATACGCCACCGTCCACATTCGCTGTCGCCACTTCGTGCCATTGCTGTACTGTTCATACCATTTCCTGAAAACATAAATCACTTTAATTAAAATTAACATTTCGTGCATCTTTTTTGTATTTAAATTATTTTCATTATTGTTGTTTCCCTTTTTAATTCCATTTTGTGTTGAGTGTTAATTAATGGAATCCATACACACACTCACAGACGTTGATGTACAAAATGTAAGTCCACAATAATTACATAACTGAATCACTTTCACGTATAATATATAGGCAATGTAATTTCATACTTCAACTCAAGATCTCTGAAAAAGCTTCATCCACCCCCCCATTGGCTGTCCCACCCCCCTACCGCCTTCCCGTCCATCAAAACACGTTCAAAATGAATGAGACTCGTCCACATTTTCACCACCACCTGGTCTCGTCTGGTTTCGTCTCTCTTTATCCTTATTTTTATCACCATTGCTAGCTATATCCTCATTCCATTTCTCATCATCCCTTGTATAGTGAAAACTGCATCCACATCCACATCCACATAAATCTCATAGCGTTTAATTGTACTTCAATTTTAATCACATGAAAAGGACTTTAATTTCCGCTTGTCAAAGGGATTTCTGTGGTTCCACAATTTTGCAACCATTCTTTCACACAACAACACCAATCGTCCTTTTGCCTTGTGCCTTGTGCCATTCATTTCGTTATCAAGGATTTTGCATTTAACATCCCTGCACTTGTCGTTCCCTTTTGATCACTGTTAGTTACCAAACGACGACGACGACGACGAGCGGCAAACAGTATAATCCTTCCTGCTCCTGCTTTTGATTTTGATCCTTCTCCTATATCTATAGCTCCTACATCCTACTCCTGCCTCAAGTGAATACGAGTAATAGTATAAAATATACGTACGAGAATGTATTAAATCTGTATGATGTGGAATGCATTTATGTGTGAAGGATGTTATAGTGCAGTTTTACTAGGTTTTTCCTTTACATTAATATTGAAGTGTGAAAAGTCCTTGCTGCTCCTTGGTTAATACAAATATATTTTTTACTTACTTCCGCTAAGTTTTGACACTGTCCGGTTAGAGATTACTCCCAATGTGCCCGGCATGGCCCCCGTCCAGTATATTATAGGGTGTGCCAAAACCAGTTATAAAAGCCATTGCAATATCCGGTGTTGACACAAAAATGTTTAGACTTTTCGAATCGCTCTGGAACAGCACCACCGCCAAAGTGGAGTTGCCTTGTCTCGAAGGTATACGAGTATGTGTGGTTGGGTTTCCCTTTGCAACATTTTCCATTTATAAATCTGGCCAAAATCGACAGGAACAAGGATAATCCTTAATCGGAAAATATCTCATGTAAAGACACGAGACTAATGCGGGCGAGCTGCATCTGACAAGCCATGACAGAGTTGGTGTTGATTTATGCTTCCGCGTTAAGGATAATGATCCTAAGTGGAATGACACATAATTCCCTTGTAGACTGATCACGGAGAGGTTATCTCGTCGTAAGTAACGTTATCAGTGGCAGGTACATGTGTGCCAACGCAGAGCACCCTAGACCTTTTTGAACTTGCTATACGATAAAGGTACCTATACGACAACAAACGGGAGAGGGAATGGGAACGGGAACGGGAACAAGGACGACACAGAAAGATGATTACAACGTGATGTGAATTTTAAATTGATCCCAACGGATGGGTTTTTATTTGTCTTGTTTGTTTGCCCTGATGGCTGGAGATGGCATCACACACAAATCCTGACGACGACGCACGGGTGGCGAGGGCGACGACGGTGACGGCACAGAACAGAATAAAACTCCACCGGGAGTATAATTTTTAATTAATATGCATTTGAATGTGCGCGACGGCATTCTTGTGGGTGAATTTTGTTGCCTCACACTCATCATGGAGTAAATTGACACCTCATAGGAGATTTTGAGCTAACCACATCATCGTCCTCGTCGGTGACGGTGGCGTTGGTGGTGGCGCTGCACGCTGTGGTGTATCGGTTATGTCAGAGAGCTTTATGTAAAAGACACAAGGAAAAAAAGTTTGTGCTTTGATGCTCTCTCACATTTCAATTAATCGCACAAGGATGTGGCAAAAGGGATTCAAGTTTGGATTGAGTATTCACAAAATGAAACGGAGTCAAATTGGAACACATTTATGAGATTATAATCAAGTAGGATTAAAACTGAAGAAGCCTTCGTCTCATCCTTATAATAAGGCTCTGTGTGTGTTTGCGAATGCAGAGAAGGAAGAGCAGGGGAGTTTAATTACTAAAAGCTGTTTGTTTGAGTACATACGATACGATACGATACGATAAGATAAAGATCGAAGTGACGTCTTGTTGTTTATGGCGAAGGATATAAATATGGGCTTAAGAGATTTACCATGAGTAGTGTTAGTGTCTTTGAAAATTACCTATAGTTGGTTTTAATCTGCGGCAGTGTAGGTGAAAGCGATATTCTAATGTAATACACATGAGATTTAAAAATTAATTAATTGTTAGTAATAAAGGTAATAAAGAAAATAACAAGAATTTCAAACTCGTAAGCTAAGATCAAGAAAGTGGCTTCCGATAACGAAAAGAAAAGCTTAACTTCTCAAAATTTAAACAAAAATTAAAAATATTAATTTAAAAAATTCCTACCGCACATTTTTTGACTGATTTTTAATTTCATCTTTCGGTTTATAGGAATTGGATTAAAATTTTGAAACTTTTTAAGAAATTTTCTGATATAAAAATATATGGGAATAGTATTTTGTATATATCAGTTTAAAGTCTTGAATAAAATATGTATTAAACTAGCGAAAATTAAACACAATATTATCATTGGCAAAGATCAACTAATTCCAAATTACTGAAAATCATAATGGTACACTTAGGCGTATGCGTACTTTTATATTTTTAATTAATTTTAAAGCTAGGTACCAAGTTTGATGGAGAAGTTTCTTGGATGAGGCTGTAGCACCACCTTAAGTAAGTAAGTGTTCGCTTGTTGGGGTTTGGAAGAGTGGGAAGTTTTGATGAGGCCCATTTAGGGATAATTTGGTACGTGAATAAGCAAAATTTCTGGATTTCATACTTCTTCAAAAATGATGCATGCCAGGCTATGAAAGACTATCGCTTAAGGTATTTTATCACAAACTTCTTGTGGCCTGAGTTGGATGATATGAACACCGAAGACATATTGTCTCAACAGGATGGTGCTACGTGCCACACAGTTCAAGACATAATCAATATTCTGCATTGCTTTGCTCGGGTCTATCCTTCCTATGCAGTTTACAGTTGAGATGCAGGAGCTATTCGCTACGTCACTGTTCTTATCTCTAAAATAATTATTTTGACCAAATTTATGTCAGAGATGGTTGTAAATTATTCTATAAGTTGAATTTGAAGCTGCTTCTACACAGCGACTAGGGAGTTTTTCATCAACCCTAGCAATTAATTTGAACAGTTTAACCCCGCAATCATCAACGTAACCGAAAACCAGATCCAGTGATTTTTCACACATTTCGAATATTAGTTTCTTCTTTCATTCGAGCGATTTCTTCAACCGTCGGTGTTGAATATAGTTATTTTAGATTTACTTAAATTGACCTTTAGATTCCAAGTTACACAGTACCTATATGCAATTAGTTTATCATTAGTTGCAGTGATTGGGGTGAATGAGAAAACAGCACAATGTCATCGGCATAGAAAAGTGCTTTGATCATTGCCCCGGCGAATTCCACTAGTCCAACAATGTTGTCAGTAAAGTCATCAACAAAGATCGCAAATGTAAGAGCACTCAATGCACACACCTAGTGGACGACTGCTTCAGTCTTTCAGAGATTTCCTCTCCATTCCAGACCACGGATTTAGTAAGATTTTATATATTTCTGAGGACTTTACCGAATTTTCTGGACATCCTAAATCCATTAAACTTGTTTAAGATGGAAATGCTCTCCACCGCAACAAACACTGCTTTTAAATCCACGAAGAAACAATTTACTTTCTTTTTGCTTTATATAGGAAATTCCAATGCAATGCTCTGACAAACATTTGGTCCACAGTGAGTAACTGGATCTGAAACCAGCTTGAAACTCCTTCAAAACTGCAGTAAAAATGTTGTATGTATAATTGTCTGGGTTTTGAGTACATACTCCCTTTATTGTGTATAGGAAAGATTAAGGACTCCTGAAACCCTTCTGATATAGATCCACTACCCAACATATGGTTAAACTCCGAATAATCTTATATATCAGCTCATTGGTGCCAAACTTTAAGAATTCCTCTGGAATTCTATCAGAACCAGCAGCTTTACCCTTCTGGAAAATGATCCGATTTTAATTTCTAATTTTGTTTTAAATTGTACTATTTAACCAGTTCAAAACTTAACAACCCTGGTTATCAAAAACCTTGCTTTGGGTTAGACGTTAGACTCAATACAAACAAAAGTCAAAATACAACAAACGCAAACGACTAGATCAAGCAAAATTAACCGTTGATGAAGGGAGGAGCCTAGTGGACTTCAAAAATCTGTGCATGTAAAACAAATACAAAATGGAGGCTGAGATTTTCGTATGTGTGTAGTTAAGTAGATAACAAGGAACTTAACAAAAAAAAATATTGCATACCCGTTTTTTAGCATGAGCGCCTTTTCGATTAGAATTTTGAAATTACGAGACATTCAACAAAAATCCCACACTGCCAACAAACATCCAAGGTTGTTGGAAATAAAAAGAAATTAGACTCCTGCTTCGTCCATCTGATAGCCTGGTGTAATCGGACGAATTTTCACGTGATGTTTGTTTTATCAGGAGGATGCACGACTAAGTTCGTCGTAACCAAATGTGAATGACGGCGCGGGCGTTGCGCAGGCGCGCGCTATTTATTTTCTGTTGAAGTGGAATCCAACTTTATATCTATGGAATAGGCGATCATGCTGAGAAGCAGACACCCTTTTCTATGTTCTTTCTGTTTTTAATTTAAACTCCATTTATACTTTTTGTCCGTCCCTCTCCACTATTGATTCCTTATTATATATTTCACAACCCACCCACCTATATAACAAAAGTAAGAAGTCTAGACTCCGCCCTTCTACAACGGTGAATCTAGTCTCGGTTTTTGTTTCTACATCTTTTTCGTTTCAGACTTCCTTTCACCAACACATTGGCAACAAAAACCTGAAACGAAAGAGGAAAACGAAAAGAAACAAAATACTTGCTATAAAGTCTAAGCGCCTGGTGCTTAAGAAAGAATTCAATTGAGAATTTTCCTCGTTCGCTTGCGCCACACCACAAGTATTCACACAGTGGTGTTTTTGTTAAAAAAAAAAGAACTAAACAATAATTGTTATGTCCGAACAATTTGTTCAAATTAATCATTTTAAGGAATGTGTATGAATTCTATTTTGTATAGTCTTTTGAACAAGATATGTATATTCGGAAAGCTGCGCTGTCACAAATAAAAACAACTTTAAGCCGTTTAACAAATTTGAAAAACTTTTATGCAGATTTCGAGGTCCAAAAGTATTGTTAAATAAAAATGTTCAATGGTAAATTTTAATAATTCACCGGGTTTTTGAAAAACAAACATAAAAACTTCCCTTACATTGAACACAACCATTTAGGAACGACTATTGATAGAAATTGTATATCTGTCAAACAACCAATATCAAAAATGAAAAAAAAAATATTTCTATTAGCTTTAACTAATCAAAAAATTAATAACGAAAAATTGAGAAATTAAATAAAAATTAATGAGAAAAATAGTGTTTGCTATTTATAAATATAAATGAACTAGCAATGGCGGATCCTGGGGGGGGGGGGGGTGGTAGGGGTCATGACCTTAGAAGAACTAATGAAACGATTTCAAAATCTTTCTTTTTCTGTGCAAGCTCTTGTCAATGATCAAATTGATGATGATTTTTTATGATCAAAAATGTATTTTTTTATTTTTAATAAAAAATTAAATAAATCTACTTTTGAAGTGAATTTGCTTTTGATGCTCTAGAACTGAGATTCAAACACGAATTTGAATAATACAAATGTCCCAAAAAATTAAGTGGCACTTTTTTAAACTATTGGCTAAGTGAAAAACACAATAAACGTTTCACATCTATTGATGTAAGAACTTTGAAACGTGTAATTTGTGAGTAGTACTAGAAAACTTTTCTTCCCAACTTACGAGTATTTGTTTACTTATCTTATACTTTGTTTAAATTTAATTTTTTTAGATAAATTATGTTTTTAAATACAACTACATATCTCCTCAAATTCAAGAACCAAACCTTTTTGCCTCTACAATTTTTAAGTTTTGTTGACGCCTTTATAAGATCCAAATACGAGTAAGCTGATTGATAACGATAGTAATAAGAGACTCCCAGAAATTGAGTTAGAAAAAACTACGCCAAAAAAGCCCGACATTTTTACATATAAAATCCTCTCTCATTTTCTGGATTTTTAAATTTTTGCAGCGTTCTTCGCATTGAGCTATTGTATTTTAGCTCATAGATATGGCATATTTAGACCATAACTTGCTGGATAACAGTTTTCTAAATAATTTGATACCTAAAGTTGTCATTTTTTTTTAAACTCATCTAAGTGTGTGACTGTTGGACTGTTGGATTTTTATATAAAAATTACAAAATATCGAAAACAATATTTGTTGTGAAATAAAATAAGTTTGAAGCCAATATTTTTAATTTTTGAAAGTAAATTTTTACCAACTGTTGTTAAATTTTTTTTAGGTTTTTAATTTTTTGTACAAAAACTGTCAATTCGGTTTTTTTCCAAAATTTTTCTGAATGTTGACACCAATATTTTTTGAAAATAAAAGTAAATAAAAGCCAATATCTCAAAGTTTTAAAAAGATATTTGAATCGATATTCAATTTTTACCAACTTTGAGTAATGTTTTTTTTAGATTTTTATTTTTTATAAAAAAAAACTGCCAATTCAATTTTTCTCAATATTTTATCAGATGTCAAAAACATTATTCTTCGTTGCTCAAAATTGTTTTGGAGATGAAATCATATTTAAGTCGCAAAATTTTGGAGGTGACAAATTTTTTTTGTTCAGTTTTTTTGATTTACCGTTAGATGATTTTTTTCAAGAAATATACTGCTTTGATATCACGTTACAATATATTTTATAAAATTTTATTCAAGTCTCTAGCGTTTTTGGTTCGTAAGATATTTAGGGGTAACCAAAATTTTCACCTTTTTTCAAACTACTATGGTAAAAAAAACCACACACGCACGCACAGACATCTTTCTAAAAATCTTTTATTTCGACTGACTGCACCTTGAAACGTCTAGAAATGTCAAAATTTTCACTTTGACAAATCGGACCCATTACAATAACTTCCTATGTGAAGTTAAAAAAAAAAAAACAATACTAAAACTTGGTAAAAATGTTCTTTCGACTTAAATATCTTTTCAAAAATGCGCAAATTTGGTAAAAATTGATGTTCGGTTCTCGATATCTCGTGAACAATAGAAGATATTGACTTCAAATTCATTTAATTCATCCAATTTGTATTTTTTTACAAAAGAAATAAAAACTGTTAAGCAATGCTACTTAAATTAGTTTTCAACTGAAAATCTTATTAACTAAAATAGATTTTGAAATCAAATTATTTCATTATATTCAAAATATTGTTGGTGATTTTAAATTTATTAAAAATAATTGAACTAACAACTTTTTTTTAACGAAAACCTAAAAACTTTTAAGGAAGACAAATCTACAGACGGGTTGGTAAGTTATCAGTGTGGGTCGCATTCCAGAATCATTTTTTTTTTTAAATTGGCGTAGTATTTGTCAAGGGTTCAAAGATGTAAGCTTCAAAAGTGACAGCTATATGAGCAGATCATATTGGAAATCTAATTAGTAGCTTAAGACTGAGATTTTAAAGGTTCCAAAACGAGTGTACGTGCAAAATTTAATTGCTTTTTTCCAATATTTTAGATTTCGATAAGTGCAAAATTATGTTCAAATGGTAGACATGTGCATGCAAGAGGACACAAGCGTCCACAGGTTGTTCTCAAAACCAACCTCTGTCTATCAACTCCTGCTCTCACCTCCCCGTGGTGAACATCGGGTGCCTAGTACCTCAACTGGAGATTGGGTTCCAACCCCAGTGGAAAGTTGTTGGGGGCAGCAAACGAGAGAGGTGGGGAGAGGTGTTTCCACTAAGGCACCTCTCCTTATCCAGACGGCAGCGGAGGAATTCCCGAGATGGAATCAAGGGACTTATTCATAGCCCAGGCCTATAAGGAGCAGTTTTATCCGGACCACGTGCGGCCGAAGAATTAGCGGAGACCCTATACCGATATAAAGCAGATATCACCGCCATCGAGGAAATACGATGCGATGGGCCGGGCAAAAAGATGATGAAAAACTGCGATATTTACTATGGTGACTGCTACCACGAAAACCAACAGCGCTTATTTGGATGCGGCTTCGTCATTGGAGCCAGACTTAGGCAAGAAGTCTTGAGTTATAAGTACATCAATGAGCGCCTCATGGCCCTTCGCACGCCTCCACAAAAGACAAAGACAACAACATCAAAGATATGTTTTTCGAGCTCCTAGATAAAACATATGAGCAGTGCCCTAGCTACGATATTAAATTAGTCGATTTTAATGCCAAGCTAGGAAGGGAAGACATCTTTGGTGGAATAATCGGGAAGAACAGCCTGCACGACAACACTTCCGACAATGGATTTAGGCTCATAGATTTTGTTGCGGGGCGAAACGTCATAGTAGCCAGTACGCGTTTTCCACGCCTCAACATCCACAAAGGAACTTGGACTTCTCCAGATCAATCTACCGTAAACCAGATTGACCATATTGCGATTGACGCCAGACACGCTTCCAGCATGGATGTACGAACTTTCCGAGGAGCTAACATCGACTCGGACCACTACCTCCTTGTAGCCAAGGTAGAACTTCGGGTTTTCAGACTCAAGGCAAAACAGGGAGATGCTGGGAGGAGGTACAACGTCGAATGGCTACAATCGCCAAATCCTTTTCGACCGAGTTACAAGTAACCTCTCTCGAAGTTTTCTGCCGCCAACACAATGTATCTAAAACCAGTGACAACATTGCCAAGATGCAATCAGAGAAGCCGCCTCTGAACTTGGCGCGAAACTGGTGACCGAGCTAGATGGAGAAGTTTGTTTAGTGAGGCCTTAGTTCACACAGGACTGTAGCGCCACCTTAAGTAAGTAAGTATAAGTTCAAAATTGTCTCTTATTAATGATTCCAAGTAATTTTTTCTTTACATTTTTAAAATATAATTCAATACTGTTCTTTCAAATCCAAAATTCGAATACATCTATGTTTTTCAAAATACTTATTTTGCTATTTTAATTATGTAGGTCTTAAATGTTGACATCCTTCTTAATGAAACAATATTGTCGTTTGCAGTAATTTAGTGGTTAAGACTCAACACATACCTAAGTGACTAGTTTTTTGAAATAGCTTCAATTAAGCCAACCCACATTTGAAAAGAGCGCAAATGAAAACACTTTGAAAATTAACTAATTCACGTGTCAAAAGCATACAAACCACATTTCTTCATTTATTAACTGAGCTCAATAATTTTAACTTTCATGACAAATCATTTAAGATTCTTTGTAATACGCACATTCGAGTAAAACATCTCAATCTTGCCTTGCCTCAAGTTTATCTTGGCTTTAAGGCTTAAATTAATACCCCCACATGGTTTCGTAGGTACCTACCTAACCCCTATACCTATACCATTCCCTCTTTACAGCTACCAATTTGTGGGTTTATTTCGAACATTACCCTCAACCACATATTCTATTCTAAAATATCTGGCCAAGTCACATAGTAACCCATTCGCAAGGATCTCTTTCGTCGCCGTCCTCCCCCCCACCACTTTGGCATTTAATAGTCTTTCTCCATAAGACTTACTGATGATGGTAAAGGATCGTATGGGAAGTTGTTTTATATAAATTTTCATTTTATAATCCTCAACGAGAACAACAAGGACAACAAAACCCACAAAACTCCAAACAATGCCATATTTATATTTTGCAATTGACTTCAATTAGTTTTACGAATAGATCTCTCCATAACAGAAGGCTTTAAATTAATTCCTGAAACAGTTCAATCTGTCTGACTCTCTGGGGTGGCTATAGGCTGACTGATGGGGACAAGCGGCACCCAGCATCCAGCAGTCAGTGCCATATCGCCCGCCGTGCCTTGGGGTACGGGGAGAAAAATAAAATTTTTTTTTGTATGTAACAAACCCAACACCTTCTCCATATCCTTGATATCCTTGATATGAGCTGAACATATATAAGAGTCGCTTCGTTTAACCCTTCCTCTTGTAGTCGAATGGAATATAAAGAGTATGTGAAAATTGTTAGGTGTGGGTTATGCAGGAAGCCATTGTAAAACGTTGCTTGCTTTTGGGATTCAACTTAACTCTCCTGCTCGCATAAAACATTATTAAAGACTTAGTTGTGTTATCATCAATGGAAACAACTAACACACAGAGGAGCTGAAGCTGAGTAAAATTTACACAAAAGATGGCAGCACTGAAGAGTAGTGGTTGAAGCGACACGTTCCACCGCAGCGCACCGCACCAACAAGGATACTCTGATGACAACAACGAGGACGATTATACAACGTACACGGTGAGAAGTGAGGACGGACGACTCTTCGACAACAAACGTACCTATACATAATAATCGTATAAAGAGATAGAGATGCTATATAAGAGGAGCATTATCGACATCAACAAAAGGATGCAAATCCTATTGGAATTGGTGTTCATACATGTTGCGACACATGCTGTCGCAGAGGGCTAGTGTCTATGGATGTAGAGTGTACTATTATAGAGGGTGGATGCTTTTCTGAAAGCCCGGTTCTCAAAAAATCGTCCCTATGCACTGGGGGCAAACGGATCCACAAATATTTATTTTAAACTGCTGCAATGAGTGGTGTGGTTTTGAGATGACAAAAAGCTGTTTAGCTTCGAACAGGGGTGCATTTATCATGCATACTATGAGATGAATGGCCCTTGTATCTAAGCCCCAGAGTCTACTAGAATTTGTTGTACCCTTTTTCAAAAATGGCGGCTTCTATGATATACGAGCATGTAAAGTAGGGCACGTTTCAGATAATTTGCAGAATAGTTATAAACTATTTCAAATTTTCATATTTTTGTTGATCGTAGAAAAAGAAGTTAGAAGTTTTCACTTTTAATACATTTTATTCGCTTATAATTTGACCTTAAACAATTTAAAATTTTGTTATAAATAGTTTAAAATTTGTTGATCTATGTTTTTCATGTTCTTTAGTTCCTCTTCTACAAGCAGAATTTTGTAATTGTTAAGGCCTTCTTTGTGGACATCTGTGGACCATCCCTAACATTTCAAAATCTAACTTGTAATTTTCAAAACATCATTTGTGCTCTACAAGTCGCGAATGAAATTTAAAGATATCCCCTTATATTTAAAGACCTCCCTTAAATTTCCAAAGCTCCCAAGAATTTTCAAGACTTCAAGAATTTTCCTAGAATATTAAGAACTCAATTACAAGACCTTCCGTGAAATTTTAATAACTCTCTTGATGAAATGTCCATACAACCCTTCAAATTTCAAGAGCTTCCTGATACTTCAAGACTTCAAGAATTTTCCTAAAATCTTCAGAACTCACTTACAAGACCTTAGATGAAATTTCAAGAACTCTCTTCATATTGAAAGAATTCTCTTGTAGTCTCCCCCTGAAAGCCATAGAACTGCCTTTAACTACTCCCTTACAATCTGCAGACTTCCCTTGAAATTTTAAGATCACTTTTTGCATCTCTAGACCGTCCTTTACAATTCAAAACATCTTTTGTCCTCTACAGACCACGTCTAAAATGTCCAGAGACCCCTTGGTATTTAAAGACCAACTGAAATTTTAAGACTTCAAGAATTCTCCTAGAATCTTCAGAACTCACTTACAAGACCTTCCGTAAAATTTCAAGAACTCCCTTGATATTTTAAGAACTCCCTTGTAATCTCCCCTGAAAGCTTCAGAACTGCCTTTAAGTCATCATTTGGAATCTGCAGACCTCCCTTAAAATTTTAAGATCCCTTCTTGAATCTCTACACCTTCCTCAAATTGCAAAACATCCTTTGTCCTCTACAGACCACGCCTTAAATTTCCAGACATCTCTTGATACGAGCATTTAAGGACCTCCCTTGAAATTCCAAGAGCTCCGCTAAAATTTCAAGACTTCAAGAATTTTCCTAGAATCTTCAAAACTCACTTACAAGACCTTAGATGAAATTTCAAGAACTTGATATTTCGTGAACTCTCTTATAATCTTCCCTGACAGCTCCAGAACTGCCTTTAATTCCTCCCTTAGAATCTGCAGACTTCCCTTGAAATTTTAAGATCCCTTTTTGGATCTCTAGACCGTAATTTAGATTTTAGAACAGCTCTTTCCTGTACAGAATGCGTCTGAAATTTCCAGACATCCCTTGATATTTAAAGACCTCCCTTGAAATTTCAAAAGCTTCCATGAAATTTTAAGACTTCAAGAATTTTCCTAGAATAATATAAAGACTCACTTACAAGACCTTTCGTGAAATTTCAAGAACTCTCTTGATGTTTCAAGAAATCCCTTGTAATCTTCCCTGAGTTCTTTAGAACTGCCTTTAAGTCCTTCCTTAGAATCATTTCTTTAATTTCTAGACCATCATATTTCAAAGCATCCTTTGTCCTCTACAGACCGCGCCTGAAATTTCCAGACATCCCTTCAAATTTAAAGACCTCCCTTGAAATTTTAAGAGCTTCCTGATATTTTAAGACTTCAAGAATTTTCCTAAAGTCTTCAGAACTTACTAACAAGACCTTAGATGAACTTTCTAGAACTCTCTTGATATTTTAAGAACTCTCTTGTGATTTCCCCTGAAAGCTCCAGAACTGCCTTTAAGTCCTCCCTTAGAATCTGCAGACTTGCCTTTAAATTTTAAGATGTATTTTTGAATCTCTAGACCTTTAAAAACATCTCTTGTCCTCTACGGAATGCGCCTGAAATTTCCAGACAATTCTTGATATTTAAAGACCTCCCTTGAAATTTCAAGAGCTCCCCTAAAATTTCAAGATTGCCCTCGACATTTTAAGAACCTTCCTTGATATTTCAAGAATTCTTTTAGCATCTTCAGAAGTCACTTAATATTTCAAGACCTTCTATGAAATCAAAAACTCCCTTCATAATTCAAAACCACCGTTGATATTTAAAAATATGCACACATTGCTTGATATTTCCAGAACTCAACTGGAATCTTCAGACCTATTTTAATATTTTAAGACCATCTCTGTTCATATTTTCTAAACCTCCCCTGATATTTTAAGACCTCTCTTTTATTTTAAAGACCCCACTTGATTTCTCAAGACCTTCATGACTTTTCATCTCAAGACCAATCAATTGTGGTACGAGCTGATTGATATTGGTACCCCGTGTCGCTTCAAACCACAACTCGTGCACAACTTGGTTGTTCAAAAGTTGAAGTTACGAAATACTTATTTCGGATTTTTAAAAATATGATTTACAAACTAAATTTGGACAATTTGGAAGCGTTTTTCAAGCGGCATTCTATTCATCTTGAAGTGTCAGACAAATCACTTGACAGCTGACTAAATGGCTACCGGTCAAAATTTGACTACCTACTTATTGCCAATAAGTGACCATTTTGTGCCCCACTTTCTCTTGTATTGCATTTGCCCAAAAATCATGTACAACTTAAGGCTACTGACAACATAAATGCAGCCCTGATCCTAAGGTAGCCAACAATGCCAAACAGCAGAATGAACATAAGAAGGGATGCTGCTTTTATCAAATTTGCATGCAAATATTGTGAGTGCATATGGGAGACCGACTGATCCCCTCCCTCGTGTGATGAAGCTTTGTTAAGCAGTCATCCTTGTCGTCGTCGTCGTCAACATCGTCATCATCGTCATCGTCGTAGTCGGCTCGTTGTTGGTAGCCCATGCGTGAATGTTTTGTTGCATACTCGTATATGTTGAATAGAGTATAGTCGCTGAGAGTTTAGTTGGAATTTTTGTGTCATATAGTTTTTCAAAGAAAATGCTAACATTGGTAGCATTCCTCTGTTGTCCACGTTCCCTTCTTCTGCCACTGCTAACTCATCATCAAAACTGCCCTTACCGTCGTCGGTTTCGTCATCATCATCGTCATCGTCGTCGTCACCACTTGTATGCTTTTGAACGTCCTTATATATGTAAGCTTGCGATGCTCCTATGCCTTCTTGTGGGTTTGTGCAAATTTTATTCTGACAAACAATGCCAAACCACAGCTGGACAGGACAAGGCGAAGAAACGTGTGGAACCGTTTCTATGCCTTTTATTCTAATTTCTGCATTGAAGTAGATAAACGTAATTTTGGTATCTGGAGAATTTAATGCAAACAAAGATGTTTGAAGGATATAGAATAATATAACTCAAGCCGTACTTTATGTCTGTAACTTTAAGTGTGTACGAATATAAAGGATATACTCGTATGTATGGAATCGTCCAATCTCGGAAAGTGACTATACGTTGACGAATGTGACAAAGGGCTAACATTTTTCGGCATACAGTTTTCTATATGACTGTATACATATTAAATAATATCTATTTACATTTCTATAGTCTGAGAGAATTTTCAATCTTAAAATATAATAGGTTTTTGTGTACATTGTACATACTTTATATTCTGCATACTAAATAAATGGGATATATTTTTCAAAATTGAGACAAAATTTTCAGTTTAAGATTTACAAAAAGGAAGGTGTACTTTTCGAAAAAGGTCAATGTGGGAAATGGATATTTGACAGTCGTTCCATCTGCAAAAACGGAATAATTATTAAAGAATTTGTCAAGTGTTAGTTTTCTTATTTTTATAATTCGTAGTTGAGTTTTTGAAAAACTAACGCAATTGTGTCAAATGGTAGACATGTGCATTTAAGAGCACACAAGCGTCCACAGGTTTTTCTCAAAGCCCACCTCTGTCTATCAACTCGTACTCTCACCTCCCCGCGGTGAACATCGGGTGCCTAGTACCTCAATTGGAGATTGGGTTCTAACCCAACTGAAAAGTTGTTGGGTGGGCAAACGAGAGAGGGGGGAGAGCTGTTTCCATTAAGGCACCTCTCCTTATCCAGACGGCCGGCAGGTTGAACTACTTAGTGAACACCTTATAGGAGTTCTAGGACTTATTCGGAGACCAGGCTTATAATGAGCGGTGTATCCGGCTCCCGTCCTTATTGTTATACTAAGGATCTGGCCCTCCAGGTTGGGGGTTGTGCCGTGCGTCGGGTTGATTTCCTGGCCACGTATAAAACACCTTTAGTTGCGAAGCACCAACAAGCCTCGGATACGGACGGATTCATTGTTGACAACCCACGCAAACGAAATAAAGGACAATGAACTTTGGATCTGAACGTTTAATGTTAGGTCCCTTAACAGACCACGTGCAGCCGAACAACTAGCGGAAGCCCTAAGCTGCGGCAGAACAGATATTATACCGCCATGCAAGAAGTGCGATGGGATGGGCCAGGCAAACGCAAACTAACAAACTACGATATATACTACGGCGACTGCTACCGAGAACAAAGACAGCGTCTATTTGGGTGTGGATTTGTTGTTGGAACTAGACTCAGGCAAAAAGTCTTGAGGTTCAACAGTGATGTGAGCGAGCACATCACGACAATCTGCATCAAGGCTAAATTCGAAGACATCTTTGGTGGCATAATCGGGAGATACAGCCTGCACAACACCACCTCTGAGAACGGATTCAGGCTGATCGATTTCGTCGATGCGAGAGACGTTCTGGTAGCTAGTACGCAGTTCACGCATCTTGATATCCACAAGGGGACATGGAAATCTCCTGATCAATCAACCGTCAACCATATTGACCACATTGCGATCGAAGCACGATACTTCTCCAGTATACAGGATATCCGAACTTTCCGAGGGGCCAACATTGACTCGGACCACTACCTCGTTGTAGCCAAGATACGGCTACGGGTATCCCAGTCCGAACCAAAAAAGGAAAGTACTGTGAGAAGTTTCGACGTTAGACGGCTACAATCGCAAGAGACTGCCATGTCCTTTTCCGATCCAGTCTCTAGTAACCTCTTAAGAAACAAGAGGAATACAAAACGGCGCTGAAGGACCAGAGCTACTCCCGAGCTCTACGAGCAGAAGGGGAGAGAGGAACACCGGCTTCTAGATGGAAAAAAAGAGAGCAATAGAAGCGCGCGATCGAGGAGATAGAGGGATGTCACAACAGGAATGAGGTTCGTAAATTTTACCGAAAGGTACAGAAAACCTCCCAATGGTATACGAGCCACGAACCGAAGCCTGTAAAGAAGATCAAGGGAACATCGTAGTAGAACCGTAGTCTATGTTGAGAATATGGAAAGACCACTTCTTCAAATTATATAACGGCGATGACGAACCCAATTCAGCTGTAAGGGAGATAGAACCACTCAACCTAGGCGACGCAGATCATCGAAGTAAAGATAGCTTTATCTAAATTTAAGTCAAACAAAGCTGCTGGAGCTGACGTCATCGCTGCCGAACTATTCACAGCAGCAGGCGATGACTTGGTAGGGAGCATGCACCAACTCATCTGCAAAATATGGTCATCAATCTCAGCATAGTTTGAACGATACAAAAGAAATTGCGCCAACTACTGAGACATCAGTCTCCTTAACATTGGGTAAAAGATCCTCTCTGCTGTATTATGTGAACTTCTGAAGCCATTCGTCAGCAACTTATCAGTGTGGCTTCAGACCAGGAAATTCCACTATCTACCAAATTTTTACACTACGTCAGATCTTGAGAAAAACCCAGGAACATCAAATCGATACCCACCATCTCTTTATCGATTTTAAAGCCGCGTATGACAGCATCCATAGGGACGAGCTCTACAGAGCAATGTCTAGTTTTGTCATCTCTGTCAAACTTATCTGTCTGTGCAGAATGACGATGGAGAATGCTCGCTGCTCTATCAAGGTCGGAAAAGATCTTACCGATGCATTTGATGTCAAAAAAGGTTTTAGACAAGGCGATGCACTGTCATGCGACTTTTTCAACATCGTTCTTTAAAGAATTGTGCAAAACTCAACCGTCAACACTAGAGGCACAATCTTCCAAAGATCCATCCAATTACTCGGATACGCAGATAATATTGACATAATTGGAACATCAAAGCGTGATATCATTGGAGCGTTTTTGAGCATTGCGACGGAAGCGAAGAAGATGGGTTTAGTGGTCAATGAGGGCAAGACCAAGTATATGCTGTCATCAAAAAGGACACTGAACAACGACGTCTTGGACAAAACGTCACCCTGGACAGCTATAACTTTGAGGTAGTTAAGGACTTTGTCTACCTAGGCACCGCTATTAACACAGACAACGACCCCAGCGCTGAATTTAAACGAAGAATAACTCTTGCAAATCGCTGCTTCTTTGGACTTGAAGGCAATTGAGAAGTAAAGTCCTCTCTCGAGCATGTAAAATCACCATCTATAAATTACTCATCATCCCGGTTCTCATTTATGGCGCTGAGGCCTGGACCCTGTCAAAGAAAGATGAGAGCGTCTTAGGATGCTTCGAGAAAAAAGTTCTTCGGTTGATTTTTGGTCCCATACGCATAAATGGAGAATGGAGGAGAAGATATAACGACGAACTGTAGGGGCTGTACAGCGACACTGACCTAGTTAGCAGAATTAAAGTCCAACGGCTTAGATGGCTAGGTCCAGCCCGGAAGGTCTTCGAATCCAATCCCGAGGGACGGCGGCGTAGTAGAGGAAGACCGGGACTCAGGTGGCGCACTCAGGTGGGTGAAGACCTCAACCAACTTGGCATGCGAAACTGGAGACAGCTATCTAGGGACCGAGCTGGATGGAGACGCATGTTAGTTGAGGCCCAGGTCCGCCCCGGACTTTAGTACCACCTTAATTATAACGCAATTGTGTCAGAATTTGAAAATCCACCCACCTACCTAAGAAATCAAAGATCTAATAAAACTTGGACCTTGAAAATATTCTTAAGCATTCCTTACACAGTTCTCAATAAATTTCTGATGCAATGATAGGACATTGATGCCTATCAGCTAATGTCCATTCATTCAAAATTATTTACGAATTCCATTTCGAAAGGAAAGAAGGGGTTTTTGACAATAATAGAGTCTCTTTAGAAACAAAGAGTAGTACAACAAGTTGGGGCATATTGCTAAGAAAAAAACCAATATTTTTAAGAGAATTCATTGGAAGCTTCATTGTAAGGAGGAAGGTATTCCATGGATGTAATAGCTACTTTGACTTTAATTTTAGCACTTTATATGACCAATTACCACACTTCATGTGATTCTCGTTCTATTGGGTCTTCTTATAGGAACTTGACTACTTTCAATTTAGTTTGTCACTTATCATCCAACTGTGATTGTCGACCTATTCAGTAAATTTAACATTTTTTTATCATTGTGCACGAGCAACGTCTGTAAATTATAAAAATTGTCTACTGAAATTCGGAGTCGGTTACCGAAACTTTAAGAGCGTTAATTCCAGTGAAAGGGTTGGTGGAAGTATCGAAAATATAGCTGTCTTAAAGGCGTCCGTAGAAAACGATATAATTCAGTCAATTGCAAGATGGGGTCCTCAAGAATTAGGCATCGCCCAGAGCACTGGCATATCTTGCAAGGATCTTTGTAATAAGCTGTACAAAATCAAACTGACTCATGATTTGAAGCTATTGAATTATTTAAAGCGATCCATTTGGCTCTAAGAAAGGTGCACCAAAATAATGAATTTCATTGCGAGATCAAGTTCAGTGAGGAAGCTCATGTCGGTTAAATGAGTTTGTTTATAATTAAAATATAAGTTTCTCGTTGGAATTGGAACATATGGACTTGGACGACATGCGGTAAGAACACTTAGTAAAGTGTAAGTTTGTTGATCCTGTTATCTCATAAAACGAGCCAATCAATAAGTCGCTTTTCTCGTGCGGTTAAAATCTTCAAGTCTTTTTTGAGGCAACGTTAAGTTCTTGGTTGTTGCCAAGAAACAGATGACGTTGGAAGAGCTAAGACCGAACAACGCGAAATAGCGGCCATTTCAGTCGAGATGTATAGCCTATTTAGTTATCGACAATGGTTTTTAATTGAAAGAATTCGATATCTATTTATAAATGTTTTACTTACTTACTTACTTATTTACTTCTATATGAATTCGTTCTTAATTTGTAGCTGCCCAAAGTTAAGTTTTTTGTTCAAATCGAAGGCTTGTATTTTTTCTGTCTTAATTTTGATACCTTTGTTTTTTTTTTTTTGATAATGCTCATAACCTTTTATGTAGTCTAAAGGACCTTTAAAATTGAGATCTTAACTATTGAGCCGTAAAACATATTGGTGGGGATGGAAGGATTTCAAAACTGGTGATTCTTTGTTTGATACTTCTAATTCAGGAATCATTTTGTATGTCAACAACAGAACCCAACGTCAAAATCAATCTACAACTTTTAATAGTTCGAAAAAAACTCCCCTTACTTCAATATTTTCCTTAACAATTGTCAGTATCTTATTTATTATTCAAAAAATCTATTTTTTCTAAATATATTTTTTTTCACTCTCTAATTAAGTTTAATGGTTTCTGACTTTTTAATTTCGGGCTTGTGATCCTAAATTACCGTTTTTATAAAAAGAAATAAATTGAAACAATTTGCCTTTTTTCAGATCACAGCATGTCAAATTTTGCGTAGTGATTTTGGATGTGGTCCTACACCCACACAATCCAACTGACCCAGGAACTAAAACTAAACACCCATATACAATGTCATTTGTTCGCTAATTGGGGTTTGGAGAAGTTGGAAGTTGATCCCAACTTTGATGAGGTTCATTTTTGGATAAATTGGTACGTGAATAAGCAACATTTCTGGATTTGATTCTTCTTCGAAAATGATGCAGGAAAGGTCATAATAATGAAAGGCAATCGCTTAAGGTATCTTATCACCAACTTCTTGTGGCTTGCATTGGATGATATGAACACCGAAGACATATTGTCTCAACAGGATGGTGCTTGCCAAGAAGCTCAAGACATAATCAATATTCCGCATTGCTTTGCCCGGGTCGATCCTTCCTATGCGGTATACAGTTGAGATGCAGAAGCTATTCTCGAAGTCTCATATATATATCATAGAAATAACCTCCACACTGTTCTTATCTCTATAATAATTATTTGGACCAAATTTATGACAAAGATGGTTGTAAATGAATCTACAAGTTGAATTTTAAGCTTCTTCTCACAGCGACTAGGGAGTTTTTCATCAACCCCTGCAATTAAATTGGTGCCATACTTAAAAAATTCCACTGGAATTCCATCAGAACCAGCAGCTTTACCATTCTGGAAAATGATCCGATTTTAATTTTCAATTTTTTTTAAATTGCACTATTTAACCAGTTCAAAACTTAACAACCCTGCTTAACAAAAAACCTTGCTTCGGATTAGACGTTAGACTCAATACAAACAAAAGTCAAAATACGACAAACACAAATAAATAGATCAAGCAAAATTAACCGTTGTAGAAGGGAGGAGCCTAGTTGGCCTCAAAAATCTGTGCATCTAAAAAACATACAAAATGGAGGCTGAGATTTTCGTATGTGCCTAGTTAAGTAGATAAGAAGGAACTTAACAAAAAAAAAAATTGCATACCCCTGTTTTTTAGCATGAGCGCCTATTCGATTAGAATTTTGAAATCACGAGACATTCAACTATGTAAAATCCCACACAAAAAAAAATCATACAAACATCCAAGAGAAAGTTGTTGGAAATAAAAAGAAATCAGACACCTGCTTTGTGCGTCTGAAAGCCTGGTGTAATCGAACGGATTTTCACGTGATTTTTGTTTTATCAGGAGGCACGAGTTCGTCGCAACCAAATGGCTGCGCGGGCGTTGAGCAGGCGTGCGCTATTTATTTTGTGTTGAAGTGTAATCCAACTTTAAATCTGTGGAACAGGCGATCATGCTGAGAAGCAGGCACCCTTTTCTATATGCTTTCGGTTTTTACTTGAAACTCGATTTACACTTTTTGTCCGTCCCTCTCCACTTTTGTTTCTTTTTTATATATTTCACCACCCACACACCTTATAACGAAAGTAAGACGTCTAGACTCCGCCCTTCTACAACGGTGAATCTAGTCTCTGTTTTTGTTTCCACATCTTTTTCGTTTTAGACTCCCTTTCACCAACACATTGAATTTGCCTGGTGTGCCCAGCATCCTTTTTTTCAATAGCAATAAAAACCTCAAACGAAAGAAGAAAACGAAAAGAAACAAAATACTTGCTATAAAGTCTGAGCGCCTGGTGCTTAAGAAAGAATTCAATTGAGAATTTTCCTCGTTCGCATGCGCCACAAGTTTTATTCACACAGTGGTGTTTTTGTTAAAAAAAAAGAACTCAATTATTGTTATGTCCGAACAATTTGTTCAAATATCATTTTAAGGAATGTGTATGGATTCTATTTTTATAGCCTTTTGAACAAGATATGTATATTCGGAACGCTGCGCTGTCACAAATAAAAACAACTTTAAGCCGTTTAACAAATTAGAAAAACATTTATGCATGTAGATTTCGAGGTCCAAAAGTATTGTTAAATAAAAATGTTCAATGGTAAATTTTAATAATTCACCGGATTTTTCCCAAACAAACGTAAAAACTTCCCTTAGATTGAACGCAACCATTTAGAAACGACTATTGTTAGAAATTGTTGATCTGTCAAACTACCAATATCAAAAATGAAAAACAAATCTTTCTATTAGTTTAAAGTCAAAAAATTTATAACGAAAAATTGAGAAATTAAATAAAAATTGATGAGAAAAATAGTGCATGTTATTTATAAATAAATACAAATTAATTATTTATATTTTATTTTAATAAATAATAATAATTTCCTATATAACTACAGGATTTTTGTATGGAATTTGGCTCTTATTGGACCTAGCTCCGATTGAATACTCCATATATTTTGATTGTATTTTTGACTAGTTCCAAATATAACAACCCTGGTCAAGCTAACAAAATAATCATGTTTTGGGTTAGCTACTAGACTCAACAACAAAAAAGTATGATAAACACAAACAAATACAGCAAATTAACTTCACCGTTGTAGAGGGGCGGAGCCTATTTATATATGAAGGAGATAGAAAACGAAGGCTAAGATTTTCGTGTGTGTAACTGCATAACAAGTAAGTTAACAAAAAAAAACATTGTATACCCCTGTTATTCAGCATGAGCGCCTATTCCATTAAAATGTTGAAATCACGAGACACCAAAAATCCCAAAAATAAGGTGTGGTTGCAGAGCATACATGTGCATATATATTATCTATGTTTTATATACAAAGCTAGCATTGTAGCTATTTCAAATTAAAGGGTGTTTTTTAGGGGTATAAAACTATGGAATGTAATATAAACATGATTTTTTGTACATTCACCTGAAAATTTAAATACGATTCGTGGAAACTGACTCGATTGAATCGCGGACGTGGTTAAATTTTCATTCCATTTTTCCAACATTTGTGGCAGTAGATATGTCGATAATGACGCGTCGAATGATGTCCTCGGTGGCCTAGACAATCGACTTCACATATCGTCACAGAAATTAGTCAAGCTCTGTTATATCACACGAACTTGGAGGCCTATTCACGAGTTCGTATCGTGAAACTTTGTGGTTACCAAAGGCTTCCTTCAATTAATCAATTGTGTCACGAGCTGTTTTGTCTTGTTGAAACCACAACTACTGCACATAATGGTTATTCAATTGATGAACGAAAAGGTAACGTTTTGACCAGCTTAGTTTTTAAAGCAATACGGACTCAATATTCCACGAACCCATAAAAAAGCACACCAAAAAGTCAGTTTTTATGGATGGAATGGTCTTAAGAAGATTTCAATCAATCCAAATACAGCAGGTTGGTATATTTACGTATCCATCCAATCCACATGAAAATTAAAAAAACCAACTGATTTTCAAAATAAATGTGTACAATTTGAAAGCGTTGCTTAGGAGTGCTTTTTAATGTTGAACAGGATGTCTGGTGGGCCAGAGCTCACCTAGGGCTTATCTAGGCTTTTAAACAGATTGAGGGGGGTTTAGGTTGTTCACACACTTGACAAAGAAATGAGTTTTTTGGTCATAGTTAAAATATAAGACAAGTTTTAAAAAATTACCGTTTTTAGTCAACAAAACTTAAAAATTGGGAAAAACCTATTGTTTCTTAAATTCAACGAAATAGGTGCATTTAAGTTCATCATTGCTCTAAAACTAAAAAATGCAATTAGTTTTCAATTCAAGGGAATTCCTACGAAACTTAAAAAAAATCTCCCGAGGGGAAAGGGGGTTACAATCTTTACGACCCACGTCCCTCGATCCGCCACTGGAGTTTCCATACTATAAGCCATTATTTATTAAAACTTTTAGCTGACAAAAATTACATAATATGATTTATATCAAAATATTTAACCAAGATATCTTCAAATCATTCTCAATTATTGTTAATAAGGGTTCAATAAAATGACAACGTTAATTTCTAAAGAAATAAATTTTAATTATTTCCATTTATGTATTTTTATTCAATTTCATTTATATTATTCATAGTTTTTGTTTTTGTTTTATTTTTGCTTTTTACGTTTTTCTTGTTTTATTGATAACATCAACAATGTCTTTGATATTAAAATTATAACTAAAAGTATTTTCAACTTCTTCAGTAGTTATTATAGCCTCCAGTGTTTTATTTTCAGTGCATGGTTTTGCGTAGGATACTGTTGCATTGACGGTTTAAGGATTCAGAAGCTCTTCAAAATTTGGTTAAGTCTCTGGGTATCTTATACTCATTTCCATTCAGTCTTTTCGCCACTTTTCAAAATCCGATGAATTCTTGCTTTTTGCTTGTTACCCTCTTCATTAAAAAAAAAAATATTTCTTTAAGCCCTGAATATGTTTTTGAACTCTAAATTTGCTTCCAAGCACTTGCTCCTTATCTGTGATGATGACTTCCATAAACACCTGATACTCAAGTGCCTTGTTAAATTCCATTTCAGCTTTAGTAACAACCGTAGATTTCTTCTACCGCAATATTTATTGGTAATGATTTATTCTGGTAACTCAGCTCCTGCTGTCAAACGATGACAACTTGAGTGCAGCTGTCGCCTTTTTTGCGATCGATTTCACTTCTGTTCCGCCTTCAGCGTTGATCACGTCCAGCTAGAACTAAAATATAAATCATTAAATTAATTTAAGTTAAACCAGTCATCTATTATTTTATGTACTAATTTTATCATCTGGCGGCGAGGTAATTAGAAGTAACTCATGGATATTAAATTGGTCGAAAGATTACTGACACAGCAGAAGGAATGATGGAGCAAGTGCTCCAATCCAATGCTGAACGCATGATAAAACAAGAGTTCATCATCGTCCAGACCCACGTGTTCGATATAAAACACTATTCCACAGTTTCGCGCTTTTGCATTAGAAAAAGAAACTTAGAAAAACTTCAACAACACTTGAAGGATGTAGTAAAAGATAACCTTAAAAAGGCACATTTGTTGTCAACCTCTGGTAATTACATAAATGAGGTACTCCAAGAACTGCTTGAGACCAACAATGTGAGTCAACACATTCAAAGACTTAACAGCTCAGTTGACAAAACGTTTTCAAACAAAATTGCAAATACTCGCATCGAGATGCAAATTTCTGCGACAGAAAATGACTTCTAACCAAACTTATGTCGAATGGATAGCCGATTTGAGAGAATTAGCCAGAGACTGCAAGTTCACTTGCACAAAGGAAGACTGTGGTACATTATACGTCGACTGTATGATTCGTGATCGGAAAGATCCGACCTTAGTAGGGATCTAAAAACAAGTGACTGCATTTGAGTCAACACAAACAGAAATTGAAATTTCTATGGGGAACAACGTTGCAATGCCACAATTGGCTGCCGAAGTCAATCAGCTCAACCATGCTCAGGAACAACGCCATTCAAGTCAGTGCAATGATCATTATCTTCCAAGAAAGTCTTACCCTGGCTGTATTACTTATCACAAACGTGATCAGTGAAAACACCTAAATTCAGTTCGCAATAATTGTAATCAAAGAGAGCACATAAGCACCGTTTTTTTTGTCAACAAAAAATACCGAAACAGGTTTTAGAATGGTCATCGTCACATTTCGAGAATCGAGCAAGACCCAACAATCGCCCCGAGTACACTAAAATAAATCATTCAGCTCATGAGATAATCGAAGACGATCTCCACGATAAAGTGTTGTTAGCTCAGTGTGTGTAAAAGCGAAAGGGCCGTAAAATTTTGTGGTGGGCCTGGAAGGATATCATGCAATTGGGAATCCTCCCTTTGAACCTACTAATCGTTTATTAAAGGCTTGCGGAGGTGAGAGCGTTTTAGGATGCTTGGAGAGAAAAATTCTTCGGGTGATTTTCGGTCCCGTACGCATAGATGGAGAATGGAGGAGAAGATATAACGACGAACTATACGGGCTGTACAGCGACACTGACCTAGTTAGCAGAATAAAAGTCCAACGGCTTAGATGGCTAAGTCATGTAGAGCGGATGGACATCAACGCTCCAGTCCGGAAGGTCTTCGAATCTAATCCCGAGGGACGGCGCAGCAGAAGAAGACAATCCCAGGTGTACGAGGACCTCAACCAACTTGGCGTGCGAAACTGCAGACAGCTAGCTAAGCTATAAGGACCCAGCTGGCTGGAGACGCATGTTGGTTGATTCCCAGGTTCGCCCCGGACTGTAGCGCCACTTTAAGTAAGTAAGTAAGGACGTGTAAGCGTTCCTATAAGAGGGGTCGTAAAGGCATTAAATCAACATACAAACATATTATAGGCTTTGATTGGTTTGAGGCATTCGATTTCTTAATCAATTTTTCAAGCGGTCAATCAATTTTACAAGTTTTAGATGAATATAGTCTGCAAACCGAAGCAAAAACTATCTGTGGGAAATTTAAAACCGTTTTCAGTCCTAGATTAGGTTGCAGTAAATTATTTGTCACTCATTTAACCTTGATACCGCACAGTCAACCTAAGAATTTTAAACATCGTAACAATCCTTTCGGATTAAAAGAAGCTGTCCGTGCTGAGATGACACGTTTGCAAGAGTTCGGCATTCTTCGAGCCGTGTCGAAACAAGTCAATGGGCAGACCTATTGTAGTGGTGAAGTAAGCTACGGCTGCGATTTTCGCATTACGATTAATTCACAATTATTGATTGGTCGTCACCAGTGGCGGCTGGTGAGTTTTCGAACTGGTGGTGCACTTTTCTTGTTATCAAAGTGTGAAGATTAAAATTGACAACAAAAAACAATTTAAATAAAATATATTGATTTTTTAGTATTTTTTATACACTAAATGAATGCGACGACATTTTTCGTAAGCGAAATGTTCAATCACTTTTTTATTGAAATCGGGTATTGTTTGTATACATTTTTTTTCAATGCTTAGCACAGAAAGTGCACTTAGTCGATCCTGAGACATGGTGTTTCGCAAAAAAGTTTGTTTTCAGAGTCAAAAAACATCGCTAGCTCTTTACCGACGCCATTGGTATAGTGCACAGAATTCGAAATAGTTGCATTGATTCTGAAAATGATTCAGAGAGGTCATTATTATGAAACAATTTTAAAATTGCAACTACTCTATTTGCACTGATGAAATCGTCGCGATTGTATATTGTAGAGAGTTCGTTTTTCAATTTGTTTTTGTCCAAAGCAGCGTAAGTGCAAACTTCGATCGTGAAATCTTTATCGGGAAAAGTAGAACGGTATGTTTTAAAGTTCTCGCAGGAATCGCAATCAAATGATTACAAAAATTAAATCTATCTTTCACTTGAGTAATAATTATATCCGACACTTCTTTTGCTATGAGAGAGATGGCCTATTTAAACCTTTTTTGTGGAGGTTCTTCAAGTTGATCTACGTGTAACGTACGCTTTGTATACTGATCTGTAATCTTCTTTCATACAATATTTTTCAAAATCTTTGTACGCTTCGGAGATCGTAAAAAACTTTGGAAAAGCTTGAAGGCTGGCAAAAATTTCTGTACGCTTTTGTTTTGACTAACACTTTTGTACCTTTGAAGACTGTAGACGATGTGAGATGCTCCTTCATGGTTGTATCCAACTCTGATACAAAGTCTATTAATCCGCGAAATACCCCAGAACTATTTGACTCAATTGTTTCATCGCAAAGCCAATTTGAAATGCACCACAAAACTTACGATAAGACATTAGAAAATATACCTGTTTTTATCAACTTGTTCGTTCGACTTTTGGATATTATTTCTATACACAGAATCAAGATGATTACGAATGTTAACCGTGCCTAACACAGACAAACTCATTACATTTTGTAAATGTACTTGCGAAGAATTGTGGTTTTTATTTTTTCATTTAAATGTGTTAAATACTTGAGTGCAGTTTCTGTCCAAATTGATTCTCCACTAAAAATAATGCAAGGAAAACAAAAGAATGCATTAAGACGTTCACATCCACAAAACCAATATCTACAAATTTTAAAAAGATATTTGAGTCGAAAATCAATTTTTACCAACTTTTATTAATTTTTTTTTAGGTTTTTATTTTTTGTAAAAAAGCTGATTTTTCTCAAAATTTTATCAGATTTTAAAAATACTATTCTTCGTTGCACAAAATGGTTTTGGAGATGAAATCATATTTTAGTCGTAAAATTTTGGAGGTGACAAATTTTTTTTTCAGTTTTTTTTTGATTTATAAAAAAAACCGTTAAATGGATTTTTTTTCCAAAAAATGTTGATACCATGTTACAAATTATTATATAAAATTTAATTCAAGTCTCTAGCGTTTTTAGTTTGTAAGATATTAAGGGGTTAACCAAAATGTTCACCTTTTTTTCAAACTGCTATGGTAAAAAAACCACATACGCAATTTTCTTGAGAGCCCTTTCTGCATCTTTCTGCCTTATTATCTGTATAAAAAAATTTATTTGAAATCGATATCTCTTCTGGTTCTTGAGCTATGGACGACGAAAAAAACGTCGCGAACGTACGTACACACCCACACACAGACATCTTTCTAAAAATGTTTTATTTCGACTCTATGGACCTTGAAACGTCGAGAAATGTCAAAATTTTCAATTTGGCAAATCGGACCCATTACAATAACTTCCTATGGGAAGTTAATAACGCGGCACAGAACATAATACAGCTGCTATGAATATGATGAATAGTCATCTAGTCATCCTTGCCAGCTTTAAACATACAATTTCAAACATCGAACGGGTGCTCTGTATAATTCTGCAAATTTCGATCAGCTCGTGCGGCGCACGAGAGCAGACTCATTAATCGGTATATTTCAATGAAATATCTTTTGTTTCACGCGTCAGGCCTATAAGCATGTAACTCATACAAGTTATACAAGCAATACTCGTGCACTCGCCGAAGCGCACGAAAATTTTTCTTCACAGGGAAAATAAAACTTATTTTCATTTTAATTGTTGAGGCATAGTTGGAAATTTGATTTTTTTATGTCTTTGTATGTTTAAAAGTAAAAAATAAATATTAATATGATAATATAAAAATATAGAATCTTTGCAATTGGGTGTTCAGCGCACGAGCGCACTTAAGGTACAGCCGCCGTTGGTCGTCACCCTATTCGCAGGGGCCTGATTATGAGGTTCGCGGCGGACCGTTTTCAATTCGACCTTTCAAATTCGACTCGCTTCGTATTTCCTTATTAACGAACTCGCGGCGAAGCGAAAGTAGTTCTTCCTATATTCCAGTGATTTGACACTTTTGGTTTGACAGCTTTCCACAAATTTTGTTTTGTTTTGATTGAATTTTTGAAATTTGCGGTGATTTATGTAATAAACAATATTAAAATTAAAAAATGTAATCAATTATGGTGTATATTTGTTCTGAAAGTGAGGAATTTGAGGAATCCCAGGAATCCTCAAGATTACGGGTGTCCAGGAGACTACTAAGGAGCAAATCTTCTCCTCTGGATCTTCCTTCAACTGAGTAGGTAAGTATTGTTTCCTTTTAATAGATTTATCAAACTATTTCGACTTTCGAAAGAAGCTTTTGTCTTCATTTTGCAAGAGATCAGTGAGAAATTCAAGGATCAGAACAGCAACGGCATTCCTTCAATTTTAAAGCTTGCCGCTCCTATGAGATTTCTTGCTGAGGGATCGTACCAAAAAGGAGTTGGACAAGACGTACTGCTTGGAATGGCACAACCAACAGTCTCAAACGTTTTGTCTGAAACTCTTAAAATTCTTGGGAGAAAGTTGTGCCCAAAAATGATAAATTTTAAAATGAATGAACAGAAAAAGCTAGAAGCAAAAACAGCATTCTATGAAAATAGTGGTTTTCCTGGGGTTATAATGTGCGTTGATGGAACGCATGTAAGCATTATACGTCCTACAACAAATGAACACCATTTTTACAACAGAAAAGGATATCATAGCTTAAATGTAATGGTGGTGAGTATATTCATTTTTACATTATTTAAATTATTTTACAGGCCTGTGACCACAAAATGAGGATAACTTGCGTTAATCCCAGCTACGGGGGAAGTTGTCATGACTCTGTTCTGTGGTCAATGAGTAAAGAGAGAGCTTTTATGGAAGGATAATTTAGACATGGGGATAACAGCAAGATTCTCGGTAACAAATGAACTGAAACTCAATATTGTCAAACGTAAAATTTTTGTTTGATTTAGGTTACGCTGGTTATGCCTTAGAGCCATGGATGATGACACCGTACAATATTTCTAATATTTCAAAAGAAATAAGAAATCGAATCGAGGGGGTTCTAGGCTATTTAAAACTTTTGAAATATTGTCCCACTGTTCATTTGTTTTAGCCAGATATTCAGGACCGACGAGTGCTCCCGTTGCAATGCCTTTATTTTTTTTTTCATAAACTCGACGAGTGCCAAAAATTGATGTCGATTTGTTTGCTTGTTTTTATCGTTCCTTGAATGAATTTTAAAATTTTATATTTTACTGTGGATAAATTATAAGAAAATTAAAATAAAGCTAACTCACATTTTTAAATTAAAATAAAGAAATAATCCACGAAATCGAACAGTGAATAATAATAAACAGTCTTTCGCCTGTGAATCCGCCAAAAAAAAGCTATCGGATTCAACTCGCCAACAAACATTATGACATTTCAAACTCGCCTTCGAATTCGGTAATTGGTCGAATTCAAAACGAAAAAGGCGAAAGCGAAAGCAATAATTGAAAAATGGCAAACTCGCTAGCAAAATGATTCGCCGCGAACCTCATAATCAGGCCCCAGAATTCAGAAGCTTTTATACAAAATTCAAGCTAGTCAATTTTTTTACTAAGGTCGAATTGTCTGACGCCTGCCTCCAAGTCCAGTTAGACGAAGAAACAAAGAAACTTTTCTATGTGAGTACAGAATTTCGCTTTTTCAAATATCAAGGATTACCCTTTGGAACGTCAAGTTCCACTGGAATTTTCCAAAGGTACATTGAACAATCAACATCGGACATATAATTTTGCAATGCAGAGTATCTGCATAACCTACAAACATCGCTTGAACGTTTAGAGCAACATGGGTTGAGATGTCGTTTTGAAAAATGCCAATTTGCTAAGAGTAAAATAAATTACTTGGGCCATATTATCGATGCTACAGAAATACGACCATCGAAGGCACGGGTTGCAGCGATCTGTGATTTACGTAAACCCAAGAACTTAAAGACCTAAAGGCATTTATCGGAAACTGAATTATTATAATCAGTTCATTAAGAATTTCGCCCAAGTTGCAGCCCCATTAAACAAACTACGTTCAGCAGATCAGCCTTTCGTGTGGGGCTAAGAGCAAAAGAAGGCTTTTAATCAACTTGTATCATTGTATTGATGGGTAAATGATTCGAAAATGGAATCGCGCCTACCTTATAGTCAAGAATACACTCCACCATTGCCCCTCCAGCTAAACTGTAATCTATTACTGAGCTACCTTGACTTCCCACAAATGTGAATTCACCATCCTTATCTGAGGAAGTTCCATTCGAAATTCTAAGTCCAAATGTATTAGACAGGTCAAGAAATCTCATCCTTTGAATGCCGTCCTCTTTCTAGTCCTCATTTTCAAAACCCGCTTCAGCCACAGTCCTTGCGTTTAAATCACACATTACGAGCACATTTGGGTTGTCATTTATCAACAAAAATTCCAAAAATTGTTTTAGTTAAAGCACTTTGAAAACTATTGTATCACATCGTTGCCGTTAATACCTTCGGTAACTTTAAAAAACATAACAAAAACTAATTATAACTCTTAAAGTCGATCGAAAATGTATCTCCATTAACGTTGTGATTAAAAGTGGAATAACTTCGTTCTTATAGTTAATTGCAAAAATGGAAGAAAAACATAAACAAAAGTCATGTGTACAATTTCAATCAAAACAAAAAATAATAAACTACAACCAAATGTGAAATTGCACTTGTTTCGAATTCTTATACAGAACAACATTAAGAATTCTGTCTTGTCTGTGCTCAGTTGGGGGTTTTCATGTTTAGTTTTTGTAGCCTCCGCGTGGGTCGAACATGTGACTAGTCTAGACAGTTTTACAAGACATAATATAGAAATCTATTATTGCTTTCTTTTCTTTCTTTTATAGCTACAAAAAAAGGAAATAATAAGTCGTGTTGTTACCCTTTTCTTTGGTGTAATAATTGCTAAACGAGTGGGATTTTTTGAATTGGAAAATCTTAATCATAATTTTTGAAAACAACGATGTTAGATTGTTTTTCTAAGTCATTAGTGGAGGAGTTTGTTTCTTTGAATATTTAGTCCTTACTGACGACGGCCAACAGGTTGGATTTCTTGCAATTTTGTTAACTTTTATCTACTTTCAGAGAATTTAAACATAATAAGAAGTCTTTTTGTCTTTCCTTAATAAATCAAAAGTGAAGGATTTGGTTCGTTGTACAAAAAAGCTGTGAATTTAGTGGAAAAAATTAACATGTACAACCTTTGGAAGCTCTAACTATTGACTAATGCAGTTTATTCGATAGTCAAAGTGCTTAACTCAGGATAACTTAAATTCAAAAACAACCCTTGAATTTAACGGAGTGGATTTTACTTAAGACCAAATTTATTTTGATATTTTTCTAATAACAAAAACCGTTCTTTACAGACCGATGTTGAGTAAATCAGGAAAGTTTCAAACTACTCATTTGTGTTCTTTGCCTTGTACGAAAAAGTTGTAAAAGGGATGTTCGAAGTGATTTGAGTTTTGTGAGGGCTTGAGAGTACGCAGCCAACTGCTATTTATACCCGGTATGAAACAATTATAAAAATTTAGAGGAAATTATAAACTATCCAAAAGATATGTGTGCTATAATAAAGCGTGTAGTGCAAGTGCGGTATATATGTTCTTGGAGCTCCTAGACAAAACATATGAGCAGTGCCCTAGATACTATATTAAAATGGTCCTGGGCGATTTTAATGCCAAGCTAGGAAGGGAAGACATCTTTGGTGGAATAATCGGGAAGAACAGCCTGCACGACAACACTTCCGACAACGGATTCAGGCTCATAGATTTTGCTGGGGGGCGAAACGTCATGGTAGCCAGTACGCGTTTTCCACACCTCAACATCCACAAAGGTACTTGGACTTCTCCAGATCAATCTACAGTCAACCAGATTGATCATATTGCGATCGATGCCAGACACGCTTCCAGCATCATGGATGTACGAACTTTCCGAGGAGCTAACATCAACTCGGACCACTACCTCGTTGTAGCCAAGGTAGCACTTCGGATATCCAGACCCAAGGCAAAACAGGGAGGTGCTGGGAGAAGGTACAACGTCGAACGGCTACAATCGCCAGAGATCGCCAAATCCTTTTCCGACCGAGTTACAAGTAACCTCTCTCGAAGTTCTCTGCCGCCAACACAATGTATCGAAAACCAGTGGCAACATTGCCAAGATGCAATCAGAGAAGCCGCCTCTGATATGCTGGGTTTCAAACAGCCACCAAGAAGGAACCCCTGGTTTGATGAGGAATGTCGGCAGGCAAATGCAGCCAAACAACAGGCACGCAAAGCGGCGTTGCATAAAAGGATGAGAGCTGCTCATAAGCTATATGAGCAGAAGAGGCGAGAGGAACACTGACTTCTCAGAAGGAAAAAGAAATTACATGAGAAGCGTGCGGTCGAAGATGTTGAGAGGTTTAAAACAGGTATTAAGTTCGAAAGTTTAATGAACAGGTGAAACGAAATTCACAGGTACATAAACCTAGAACCGAAGGCTGCATAGACGAAAGTGGAAACATCATAGTGATATGAAAGGACCACTTCTGCAGACGGTATAACGGCGACGACGAACCGAATTCCGCTATCAGGAAGGATGATCCATTCAATATAGACGACGAAAGCCAACAATCCCGTCCTCCCGACTTAGACGAAGTAAAGATTGACATATCTAAGCTGAAGTCTAATAAAGCCGCTGGAGTGGATGGCTTGAATGCCGAGCTCTTAAGAGCAGATGGATAATTTGGTTAGAAGCATGCACAAACTTATCTGTAAGATATGGTCGGAAGAAAGCATACCCGATGAATGGAACCTCAGTATTGTTTGCCAGATCCTGAAAAAAGGAGACCATCTAAACTGCACCAATTATAGAGGAATCAGGCTTACTTAACATCGCTTGCAAAATATTATCTGCCGTAATATGTGAACGTCTAAAGCCCATCGTTAACAACCTGATAGGTCCTTATCAGTGTCGTTTTAGACCAGGAAAGTCCACAGTTGATCAAATATTCACATTACGGCAGATCCTGGAAAAAAAAACCAAGAACACCAAATCGACATCCACCATCTTTTCATCGGTTTCAAGGCCGCATATGACAGCATCTACAGGGACGAGCTGTGTAGAGTTTGTGCAGGATGACCATGGAGAATTCACGCAGAAAACACCACCAGCACTGAGATCAAACGCAGAATAACTCTTGCTAACCGCTGTTTCTTTGAGTGGTAAAGTCCTCTCTCGAGGGACCAAAGTGTTGCTATAAAGACCCTTATCATCCCCGTCCTGCTATACGGTGCAGAGGCATATACTATGACAAAAGCGGATGAAAGCAGCTTGGGTCGTTTCGAGAGAAAAGTTCTTCGTGTGATCTATAGTCCCGTATGCATCGAAGGGAAGTGGAGGAGAAGATGGAACAACGAGCTCTACAGGCTTTACAGCGATGTAGACTTAGCCAGAAGGGTAAAAGTCCAACGGGTAAGAGGGCTGGGTCACGTTGAGCGCAAGGAAATTAATGCTCCGGCCCTAAAAGTCTTGGAATCCACACCCACAGGACAGCTCAGTAGAGGAAGACCACGGATCAGGTGGCGCGCACAAGTAAAAAGTGACCTCACCAAATTTGGAGCGCAAAACTGGAGACATCTAGCTAGGGACCGAGCTAGATGAAGAAGTTTGCTGGGCAAGAACCTAGTTAACACAGGACTGTAGCGCCACCTTAAGTAAGTTAGTCAGTATGACAAATGTTAACTGCCACTAATGTTGTTTGAACGCTTTCAAAAATATGAAAAAAAAAACAATTAAAAACACAAAAAGTTTAAAGTGTTTCTTTAAGGATTAAAGCCTGTGCAATAAAATATCTTGGACATTAAAATTGTATGACTATTTCTTTAAACACAAGGTTTAATTTTGTTAAGGTTGCCTTAGTTAACTGAAAATGTCGAATACTTTAAACATCATTAAAAAAAAGTCTATGAAATAATATCGGGTTCTGAATCAATGAATAGTTATCTAAAATTTTTTATATAAACTGCATTGTTTCTTTCTAGAAGAATTTTTAAAAACAATGTACTAATTTGTCTATTGGTTATTCCATTCTATTCCATAAGCTGACAAATATTTAATAATTCCAGTCAAGATGTCAGATCGCAAATCGTTCTGAAAACACACCTGTTGTAAAAATGCATATCGTTCAAGTTAGATGATTTTAAACACGTATTCAGGGCATCAGCTGTAGATAATCTTAGAACAATAGGAAAAGTCCGATGAAAAGTACCAGAATAGAAAATAATTAAAATTCTTTTTAGGTAAGCTTTTTTCTCTCAACCACAAAACGTTAAAGAGAAAACCTTTCGATATAATTGATATAACTTTGTTCCCCAAAAACCTAGATGACTGAAAATGTCTTAAATCTTGGTCTTATATGGTGGCTCAAGCGACAAAAATACTTATGCTAAGAGTCTTTCTCACTCCAGCAGCCTAAATTTCTAGCATATTGATTTCTTAGACGGTCGGTTCACGCTGGACCCTTTTGAGACATTACCGCCTAGAATGTTGATAAGGTATTGGTGTTTGTTCCGCTTCAAACCTTTTTCTTCTTTGCAATCTATTTACTTCTATTTTCCTTTTAAAAGTTTCTCAAAGACAAAAACAAAAAAAAAACTTTCTAAAACATTTGTTGTCATCAATTTCAAACTTGACCTTGCCTAAAATAATTGCCTCGCAAGCACCCTTGTCACGCATTCTAACAAATTAACAAATCCAATCGAAAAATTTAACTTACCACTCACTATAGTTCTTGCCATCGTCGGTCGGTCGTCGTCTCAAAGGAAAAGGACTTAAAATCCATTATACCCAAGTTGCTGAAGTCTTAATGTTGGGTATGTGTGTTTGTATACTACACATAGCACAGTAATAACACGCCACCATCAAAACACAAAACCGTTTTAATTACTTTCCAAAGAAATATCGAATTCCGTTTTTGGTGTGTTATACTTCTTCCACCATCATCCAAAACAACCAGCATGGCTTTTTAGACCACAAATTCCTCCATCAGTAAACTTCATCCCACTCCCAAAAACCACCACCATCACAAAAACAAACCTAAAGGACTTTCAACACATTTCTACGAAAAATAGAATAAGATTTTGGCCCCAACAACTCGGTTCTCTGTCCCGTACCGTTCCGAAGCCAAAATCATCTCATTTCGAATTCTAGTATCATGTCAGGCATTAACTCTCGAACACGTCACGTCAAAAAGCTATTGTAAGAACAATTCTAAATACGGCCTTTGTCCTGCCTCGGGAAGATGAAGATTTGTCGCATTAACGTTAATAGAGCAAAGGACAATTTCGAAATTATTTCCTCCCCATAAGATGAACGAACTTAACGTAACGCATTTGCCGAATCATATCGTGTGCCCAGCTAAAAACTTTAATCTTATATAACCGCATATCGGAGATACCTAGATAGAACGTTAACCTACTATACGACTTGACTATATACCTATCTAAAATCTTCCCGGATGTTTAGTGTAAAAAGGCCAAAAAAAGGAGGAGGAAAAGCGGGGGAACTAATCAAAAATATGAGCTATTTTGCAAAGTTTTCCCATAAATTTCTCAATTATCCTGCAATCATTGGCTTTAATTACGCATCCATGCGAAGGCTACAAGTTTTTGGGTTCGCACTTTTCAAGAATATGGTTAATGGTTAGTTGAACGCTGAACACTCAACGCGGAGGAATGGTGGTCCCTTCATCTAAATATATCCGGCCTAATCAATGTTAAGGTAATCGTCACGTTTCATTATTGCTCCCTTAACCCTCTTTGTTCCACTCTCCTCTGTAACCAGGGTGTCTCCTTTTGTTTTTCTCATTTTCTTCGATAAATTTCAAGATAAAGGTATTCGCCAAGTCATTGTTTACTAATCATTGGAATAGAAGAAGTTTTTCAAATGATGTTGTTGTTGTTGTTTTTGTTGTATAGCTTATGGCCCTCTTAAGGGGGTGTTGGGTGATTTTTTTTGTTGGGGTGGGAGGCGATCCCATCAGTCGATTCGATGGTAAAACAATTAATCACAACGATGACTTGAAGATCCTTGAAGGCACGTAGCGTTAGCGATTGTCGAAATGCAGATGTTTGACGTGCGATAAAAGTTTCATGGATTGGAAATGTGTTTGGTCGCTGTTTTGTTTTTATAGGTTAAATTATACCACAAGAGGTTTTATTTATATTTTGTGTGTGTGTGTGTTTTGTTCGTAATTATTTGCTTTAAGCTTATGTTGTTATTTAGAGTTTCAACTTGATACCAATCAATAAGAGCTCAAACTTGTTGCTAATTGTTTAATTGGAAAATGGGTTCTTTGATTGCTTCTTCCATCGATGTTTTTGAAACTAACAACTTTTTGAAAATACTTACTCTGATGAAAGCAGTTTTTAAGGAACTATAAAAAGTTGAAAGAATATTTCAAGTGACGAACCCATTGTTTCGTTCACTGCATTTTTAAGCAACTTTTAATCTCGGCGACCACATTAACATATTGATATGACATTGTTGATAAAACGCTTAAAGCTTAGTAAGGTCCAGGACTTTTATTTAACGATTTTCGAGGGAAAATATACTAAACTACAAAAAGTGGCGCACCTTGAAATTATGCAATAATTTGAAATATGCAAACAAAAATTATATTAGTTTTGCTTATAAACATTTAATATTACTTTAATTCTCCTCGGCATACCTTCAATAAGGTTTTTTACGATCGGGACGTCCGAATTATCCCGCTGTCATTTTTTCCAGCAGATCCCAAAAATGTTCGATGAGATTCATGTCCGGAATCATGGAAGGCCAAGGCATCACATCGATTTCTACTTCTTCCAAGTACCTGGAAACGTGAGGTCTCAGAAATGTTCCTGCTGGACAACTGTTGTGAAATTGTAGTATCTCCCACCTGATCTTCTCCACACTCTCTTAAGTTCTTCTGGGGAGTAAATAGCTCGGTCCCTAGCTAGATGTATCCAGTAACGCGCACCAAGTTGGGTAAGTTCACTTTCTACTTGTGCACGCCAACTGATCAGCGGTCTTCCTCTACTGCGCTGTCCTGTGGGTGTGGATTCGAAGACTTTCCGGGCCAGAGCATTGGTTTCCTTGCGCTCAACGTGACCCAGCCCTCTTACCCGTTGGACTTTTACCCTTCTGGCTAAGTCTACATCGCTGTAAAGCCTGTAGAGCTCATTGTTCCATCTTCTCCTCCACTTCCCTTCGATGCATACGGGACCGTAGATCAAACGAAGAACTTTTCTCTCGAACCGACCCAAGGTGCTTTCATCCACTTTTGTCATAGTCCATGCTTCTGCACCGTATAGCAGGACGGGGATGATAAGGGTCTTCTATAGCAACACTTTGGTCCCTCGAGAGAGGACTTTACCACTCAATTGCTTTCTTAGTCCAAAGAAACAGCGGTTAGCAAGAGTTATTCTGCGTTTGATCTCAGTGCTGGTGGTGTTTTCTGCGTGAATTCTCCAACTCTACACAGCTCGTCCCTGTAGATGCTGTCATATGCGGCCTTGAAACCTATGAAAAGATGGTGGATTTCGATTTGGTGTTCTTGGGTTTTTTCCAGGATCTGCCGCAATGTGAATATTTGATCAACTGTGGACTTTCCTGGTCTAAAACCACACTGATAAGGACCTATCAGGTTGTTAACGATGGGCTTTAGACGTTCACATATTACGGCAGAGAATATTTTGCAAGCGATGTTAAGTAAGCCTGATTCCTCTATAATTGCTGCAGTTTAGAGGGTCTCCTTTTTTCAGGATCTGGCAAACAATACTGAGGTTCTATTCATCGGGCATGCTTTCTTCCGAAAATATCTTACAGATAAGCTGGTGCATGCTCCTAATCAACTTATCTCCAGCTGCTTTGAATTTGAATTTCGTTTCACCTGTTCATAAAACTTTCGAACTTCATTCCTGCTTTTAAACCTCTCAACATCTTCGACCGCACTCTTCTCATGCCCTCTCTTTTTCCTTCTGAAAAGTCGGCGTTTCTCCCGCCTCTTCTGCTCATAGAGCTTATGAGCAGCTCTCGTCCTTATATGCAACGACGCTTTGCGTGCCTGTTGTTTGGTTGCATTTGCCCGCCGAAATTCCTCATCAAACCAGGGGTTCCTTGTTGGTGGCTGCTTGAAACCCAGCACATCAGAGGCGGCTTCTCTGATTGCATCTTGGCAATGTTGTCACTAGTTTTCGTGTTGGCGGCAGAGAACTTGGAGAGATGTTATTTGTAACTCGATTTGGCGATCTCTGGCGATTGTAGCGCTTTTGACATTGTACCTTCTCCCAGCATATAACTGTTTTGTCTTGGGTCTGGAAACCGGAAGTGCTACCTTGACTATAACGAGGTAGTGGTCAGAGTCGATGTTAGCTCCTCGGTAATTCGGACATCCATGATGCTGGAAGCGTGTCTGGCGTCGATCGCAATATGGTCAGTCTGGTTGGTGGTAGATTGATCTGGAGGAGTCCAAGTTCCTTTGTGGATGTTGAGGTGTGAAAAACGCGTACTAGCTACGTTTCGCCCCGCAGCAAAATCTATGAGCTTGAATCCGTTGTCGAAAGTGTTGTCATGCGGGCTGTTCTTCCCGATTATTCCACCAAAGATGTCTTCCCTTCCTAGCTTGGCATTAGGATAGATGGGGATTTTAGATGCTCGAGAGAGGACTTTACTTCTCAATTGCCTTCTAAGCCCAAAGAAGCTGCGATTTACAAGAGTTATTCTTCGTTTGATTTCAGCGCTGGTGTCGTTGTTTGTGTTAATAGCGGTGCCTAGGTAGACAAAGTCCTCAACTACCTAAAGTTAAAGCTGTAAATGTGTACGTTTTGTCCAAGACCTCGTTGTTTAATGTTCTTTTTTGAAGACAGCATATACATGGTCTTGCAATCATTGACCACTAAACCCATCTTCTTCGCTTCCATCGCAATGCTCAAAAAACCTCCACCGTCAACACGCTTTGATCTTCCAATTATGTCAATATCATCTGCGTATCCGAGTAATTGGATGGACCTTTGGAAGATTGTGCCTCTAGTGTTGACAGTTGAGTTTTGCACAATTCTTTCCAGAACGATGTTGAAGAAGTCGCATGATAGTGCATCGCCTTGTCTAAAACCTTTTTTGACATCAAATGCATCGGTGAGATCTTTTCTGACCTTGATAGAGCAGCGTGCATTCTCCATCGTCATTCTGCACAAACGGATAAGTTTGACTGGGATGCCAAAACTAGACATTGCTCGGTAGAGCTCCTCCCTATGAATGCTGTCATACGCGGCTTTAAAATCGATAACGAGATGATTTGTTTGACTTATAGCTTTGTTTAGATATAGCTATAGCTATCTTCACTTTGTCGAGGTCTGATAGGCTTAATTTGGTTCGTCATCAGTGGTCTTTCCATATTCAAAATATGTAACTATGGTAATGAATCATAACCCAGTGCTTAAAGCAATGTCATGTCATAAACTCACTTCTTCGTCTGCAGCAGATCGGCAGCACAAAGAGAAGAGTTGGAGAGAAACATTGGCACCATCACTCCAGAGAATATAGTCCAAAAGACGCTAACTAGCCAACATAATTGGAATGTGATCTGAAAATACACCAACCAGGTCCTCAGAATCAAGAAAATGGAAGAAGAATAATTCCGCGATCCCAACCTATCCTAACCTATTAACCTGCCAACCAAACGAAATCTAACCTAACCATTTTCAGCTAACGTAACCTAACTTCACCAATCAAAAACTATTTAAACTAACGTAACCTTATACTAATCTCACCTACCCAACCTTCCTTAACCAAGCCTACCTAATCTTACCCATCCTAACCTAGGAACGAAGAAAGGAGACGAAGAAAAGATCCCAACAGGACCTTCTCTTGAAGAAATGCAATTCCGTGGTCCCAAGTGGGGGATCTCCAAAACAATTTTGGAGGTTTAGCCGGTATGCCATTATAAGGTTTAAATCCCTTGGTAAGTCCAAGGCATGCACGAGCTTCCAGCTTTCTAACTTTTATCAAAGTAAAACCATTGTTTTCTTGACTTTAAAAAATTTAATCAAAGTTGTTCAAGCAATTTAAATGAGAATTCAAAAATATGAAAACTGGAATGAAAATAGAGGTTATGATGATTCTTAAAGATAAATAATCAAATTTATAATTTTATGAAATTTCCTAAAACTTATCACTTTTAGATAATCGAACGTTGCCTTCCTAACCGCTAATTTATCATTCTCATAACATCAATAACAATATTTGTTCTGCCGTGTTATCTAGAAAAAAAAACACTAGAGTCATTACTAATTAGATAGGTCTTCTCTTAATTAGTACATATGCTGTGCAGGTAAAGCACCTACAATCCAGTACCACAAAACTTAATCAGTTCCTAGAAGGAAGTTGGCATTTTGAGTTTTTCCTTCAGTGGTTATTTTGCGTTTAGAGAGTGCTCGAATGTATATGAGTAAATATCAGTCCTATCTCTCGAAATCCAATTTATTTCGTCTTAATTCAAATCACGTTTCGAATTATTATTGTTTTCGGTTCATTGGTCCAAATCACGTGAAAACATCTCTGTTTTTGTACGTATCACGGAAGTGTTCATCATTTTTTCAAAAATAACAGCAAAAACTTCCAAGTTTTGCAATCTAATTAAAATTCATTATCATTTGTTTGGTTTATCATTCAAGTCTATGATCTGAAGCATAAAATCTATGTATGGGAATCTGTATACAAAGACTCATCTATCCACAATATCCTACATATACATTGGCATGTATACTATTTAGACATTTTATTATCTTTCTGAAAACAACTTGATGTCAAATAAGTTTCTGTCAAGCTTTCATAGATTAGAAAATGTCAGAAGATAAAGAAGAAGCTTCACTTGTGGTCTACATGGTCTTGGTTTGAAGAAGCTAGATGTCGAAGAGCGATGAAGCATTGCCTTATTCCTCCTATATACAAAACCTTCTCCAACTACATATACCACATGTTAAATAATTTACTTCAGGACAATATTTGTATCGTTAAGTACACCCCATAAATAGTCCTGTCTCACAGGTACATACAAACATAGATGTGTATGTATAAATTTATCTATAGATCAAGATTGCAGCAGAATAACTAATAATTTGCGCACCTTCTATTCTATACTTGGATGAAGGCAAAAGCATAGACGACAGGCATAGGAATAGAGGCATAGAGTGTATTATACATGACGTGATGATTCTACACAAAGGAGCGTTTAACAATACGTTCATCGCAAATGTATGTATGTATCACCTTTCCTTTTGCCAGGCTACAGCTACAGCTCGATACGAAGATACTATACTCTATAATATAGGTATCAATACTCCCGCTCCTGATGCCTGATGATGCATATAAACAATTCATCGGTTCGCAGAACATGGTGCTCCCTGAAGGACGCGCCGTCTGCCTTCTCTCTATCTATAATTGAAAATCCAATTAATCTGATACATGTAATACACACCTTTAGAATATTGTGTGCATACAGAGTGTAAAGAAGCTGATTGCAGTTTGTACACCGTTAGGCTGAAGCTGTAGAATCATTTTGATATGCGAGTTAGCATATAACTCTGCTCGTACATAATATGTTTGTAGGTGTCATTGCAATAGAGCAATCCTGATTTTGATATTCTGCCAAAAACATCAAGCGGTTGAGGTGGCGGCGGAGGAGTTAAAGATTTTTAAAATTTCTAATTCCTGATTTTTGTATATACAAAAATTAACTTGAGATAGGCTAAAGTGACGAAGTTAGAATCAGTGAGAATTAGTCATAATTTTCAAGGTTGAAAAGAAAATTAGACATGTATTGGCCCTTCCTTATTCCCGGAATGGGAAACGTTCTGGAAAAAAGTCTCAAGACGAAGGTACCGACCGCGACATTTCAAAAAAAACAGGCTAAATCTTATGGAAAACCTTATTTAATTCAGATTCAGCCAAGTTCTGGCACTACTACTACTCTAACTAGAGAACCAATCAAGCCAAGAACTTCAAATTTGCAATACTTTCTAAAATAGTCGATGATATGCAACTTATTAAATTTCAACTCCGTAGCTAAAAGAGTTTCAGACATGCAGCACTTCAAAAATCACCAAAAAGCGTAACTGACTAACTAAGTGATCATCAAAATTAGGAAGCACGTTCCGACATTGGAGGATCTTGTAAAAAGGTAGATCTTATTATGCTAAAAAAACAAAAAATTGAAAAATTGTGTTTTTCTTTATAAGGGGCGTGGTATCCACCTAGAAAAATATTCTAAGTGTTGAAGAATAATGAAATTCAGTAAAGTGGTAGGTGTGCTTACGAAAAAAAAAAACCTTTTAGGCATAGATAAGGTTAGGTTAACGTGGATGCGGATTAAAAATCCACACACTTAGGCCAAGAGAAAGGCCCGTTGTGATACCACATGAATCTAGAGAATTACTTCTAACTAGTCGAACCATTTTGAGCTTTTTATAAAGCGAAGAAGATATTTGATATCCTTTTTAGCTAGTTCACTGGGATTATCAATAGAGTAGTCCCCCAGATGAAGTTTGCGTCTGAGTGAAAGAGCAGGGCAAGTGCAGAGAAGGTGAGAGATTGCTTCCTCTTCTTCTTCGTCCATACAGCTTCTGCAGAAGTCATTTGAGGCTACACCAGTCGTATTGCGTGTGTGCCTATAAGACAGTGTCCCCTATTAAGGAGTTAATACGAAGTCTTTGAGATAACAAGTCTTTAGAGCGCTTAGGTCCAGTGAAGGCCATATGAATTTTGTGGTCTGCGCATGTTGGTAGATTGTGCCACCCAGAATTTGATTTCGCAAAAGCTGTTTCTTTAAGCATAAGTTTACATATAGCTACCGGTAAACCTAACTTCTCCCTTTCAGGTGCAATAGGCATGACTTTTTCATTTTTAGCGAGTTCATCGGCTCTACAATTTCCCATGATGTCTCTGTGGCCCGGCACCCAACAGAGGTGAATGTTAAATTGCTGCGCCATCTCCATAACAGACGATCAAATACCGAGGACCGTTTGAGAGGTTGAGACACCATCAAGAAATTTAATACCAGCCTGACTATTAGAGAAGATACGGATATTTTAGAAGTTGATATCACGTTTTCTCTTAGCCACGAGATAACCTCTTTGATCGCTAAAATTTGCGCTTGAAAGACGCTACAATGATTAGGGAGGCGGAATGAGATGCTTAGATTAAGCTTTTCTGAGTACACACCACCACCAACTCCTTCATTTGTCTTAGATCCATCTGTATAAAAATGAATACTTTTGTTATCCAGGAGTTTTTTGTCTTCCCATTCATCTCTGGATGGAATGGATACCTGAAAGTTTTTTCCAAATAGGGGTTTAGGAATAGTGTAGTCTATGTACTTTGGTATAGAACCAAAGAGGTTCAAAATGACGTCAAAGCAACGTCAACGTTGTTAAAAGCGCCCTCAATAT